>NC_083580.1:70560110-70687610 GCF_027579695.1 Neoarius graeffei
TGGCCTCAGCCTACACCAGATTAGTGGCATTAATCTACTGAGGAGGAGATACAGTCCTACAGAAGCCAGACACACAGGTCTACTGAACACTCCAGCGGCTCCACAGAGTGTCCTTCCTCAGAAACCTCTGACTCATGGCCCCCTTTCCCAGAACGTGCTGATCTTTCAAAACCATTAGCCAAGACATTACTAAACACGATATTACACAAGACAATCCAATTGCCAAATAGGAAATATTGCTTTGATAGCAGCTCCTAATGACAATAGCAGCTATGGTAAATTGGCAGAAGTAGATTTGTAGACTCCCAGATGGCTGGGGGATTAGGTTATTAGCTGCATCGTTTGCAGAGCCTGAGAACGATGCAGGCTCTCGGCCACTTCGAGACCTTTAACAATACATGTTATCGTTGGTGTACACCAAAACAGCATTGTGGTCGTACACCAACATCACTTGTTTTGTGTCAACACGATGAAAATGAAAAGCAGGCCCTTCTGGGGAAACGTGATCTGTTTATAAGTTGACACATTTTACAATGTCAAAGCACACTGTGGCTAATCTTAGGCTACATCCACACGACAACGGCAACGAGATGCTATTTAAAAATATATCGCGTCCAAATGGGCAACAATCAGTAAAATATCAGGTCCATATGGCAACGCAACGCTTGCTGAAAACGATGCAATACACATGCCACACCTCTAGGGGCGCTGTAAGACGGTCCCTTCGGAGACACCAGAACAATAGAAGAAGTAAGGACGCATGCGCATAAACTATTATGCGCGAGACTTCATATTAGCCACAAAGTCAGGAAAAATCTGTTCGTAAAATTACATTATAATGACCAAATACAATGAAAAGTATTTTTCCAGTCTCACCTGTGAAAGGTAATCCCATGTGATCCCGTTTGGATGGTACAGTTAAACGCAGCTAATCTTTATTCTCCGCTTTGACATATCCAATATGGCGGCAAGGATGACGTATGATTCTACGCGGAAGGCGGCATCTTTAATGGTCCAGAATAAATTGAATGCTACATGTTGATGGATTAATTTGTTGTTTCTCACCTGTGAAAGGTAATCCCATGTGATCTCGTTTGGACGGTAAACCTGTTGGTACAGTTAAACGCAGCTAATCTTTATTCTCTGCTTTGACCTATCCAATATGGCGGCGAGGATGACGTATGATTCTACCTGGAAGGCGGCGTCTTTAATGGTCCGGAATAAATTGAATGCTACACGATGGATTAATTTGCTCTTCTACGCCCTTTTTGAGGAATGTATTGTCGGACTTAAACCAACATCTGAAGAGGTGAGATCGCTCCTTTTTTTCCCTATTTTTGCTGGCGGGATTGACTCTGCCCTAAGGGCAGAGTCTCTCTCTCTCTCTCTCTCTCTCACTTTGCACCATTACACAATAAATATTCACAGTGAAAATATTTTGTAAGCGCGTTTCATGAACCAAGTTATAGGATTTGTTGACAACTCGCATCGAGTTCGTTACACTTCTACCCGGCATGAAGCACTCACAGTCATGTGGTTGTGACGTCATCGTAAACAAATCCGTTCTACTCATCCAGACGACTTCACAACGTCAACATTGCCAGATCTTTCCACTCTGGAACCCGTTCTCAAAAAGATTGCGTTTTGGGCACCCAAAACGCCGGTGCCGTGCGGACACCAGGCCTAAACGATAAGCAATTGTATCGGAGTCACCTGAATCCGTTGCCGTGTGGACAGGGCCTTATAGTGTGTTGCTGGTAAACTCAGGCTAGTCTGGGTTGTCGAGGTAGATCAGTGCATCATTACGTCCTGTCTCATTGATACAGCTAGTAAAATTGGACACAATAGATGATCCTATGCATCCATGGCACTCAAAAGGAATAGTTTGAATCTTGATGATGCCGTAGCCATCCGCGTCCAGGCGCTCAAGAGGGCAAAACTGGCCTGTACTGTCAGAGAGGGAGGGAGGGAGGCGTGGCATCATCTCTCTCGCTTGTGACTTCCATTGATGCTAGCCAATCATGGACATCTGTGAGCTCATGCTTACGGAAGTAGACGGACAGCACTTTCTTCTGAGCGTGTTACGCCATCCCCGAACTCTGCATAAGCAGCAGTTCAAAAAGATGTTGTCATTGCATGCCTTGGAAGAAATGACCTTCACCCTTCCTGGTTGGTAGCTGTTGTGTGATAGGTCTCCCCTATCTGGAGGGTGGGAATTGGACACATCGAGATTACTGATAACGATCAGCTTAAAGGGCAAAACTGACCTCGCTTGAGAAACACACCGGTCAGGTGCATCTATATACCGACGAATTTCGAGGTCACAAAATAGATGGTCTCTTATTCATCAATACACTTTATCTTGGTCAGGATCATGGTGGATCTGGAGCCTATCCAAGAAACAGTGGGCGCAATTCACCCTGGATAGGATGCCAGGGCACGGCACACACACACTCCGTGACACCGAGGGGTAAAGCCAGCATCTCACTGGGCTGCGACAGCTTGCGAACGTCATTCGCCAGAGAGTTTCAAAAGTGTCTTGAAACATTCGCGGGGCTTGTCAATTTCCTCGCATGTGTCGCTCCTTCGTCGCTGAAATTTTGAACATGTTCAAAAAATTTGTGCGACAAAATTTCTCTCAAAATAGCCGCAAACGCGTCACTGGTGTCGCAAAGCCGTCACCAACCCTTCTCGAGTCAGTTTCCGTGAGACAGGAAGTGCGAGTGTATCTCACTGGGCTGCGACAGCCTGCGACTAGTTGGAGACACAACAATTGCGATAAAATATGCGAATATCAATTCAGTGTGATTCCAAGTGAAAATTGTCTTTAATTCGCATATTTTATCGCAATTGTTGCGTCTCCAACTAGTCGCAGCCCAGTGGGATACTACTCTAATCTGCCATAGCTTGCACAGTAGGATTTAACCAGAGAACCAAAAGGGACCCCACATTGACAGGGAAAGAACACATGAAACACCCACACACAGAGTAATCCAAGCTCAGGATCTTACCCAGGGACCCTGGAGCTGTGAGGTGGCAAAGCTGCACCATTGTGCTTCCTGCTATGCAAATTATAAAAGGATAAACTAGTACCTGGAAATTTTTAGCCAAAGAACTTGCTAGCTAACTTGGTGAATGTTAGTAACGACCAAAATTTTAACCGGTTTTAAAAATAACTCCGGCAACGCAAATCTCACTTGTGTCTGGGATACCAAATGGTGCCCTATTCCCTACAAACTTGTAAGTGCATTATGGGTAGTCTGTATCAGGTTTTTTTTTGGGGGGGTTACCCATTTTCTCCCCAGTTTGACCACTTACTAGACAGCTCCTCCAATCATATAACAGCTACCAACCAAGGAGGTGATGGCTCACATGTGCTTCAACAGGAACCACCACATCTTTTTAACTGCTGCTCCTGCTGCATCACAGGGCAGTGTAACATACATGAAGGAAAGCACTACCACCCTCTTAGGGCCAATTTATGCTGACAACCCAGTCCTCGCAGATGGCGTCTGCGAAGCCCCCCCCCCTTCGCAGATGCTCTGCGCGCACCTCCCAAAATTTGTGACCACCGCAGACAGCGTCGCAGACAAGAGGGCTCTGATTGGTCCACTCTACATCCGCTGTACACGCACTTCCGCTTCCCTACTTCCCCGGTTTGGTTTGTTTTCACGACCGCCATTTTTAAAAACACAAGCGAAGATGGAGCAGCATGAAGAGCGGTTGATCAAGGAAGTACGTACATCTATACGACTCCAGTTCAAGTCATTATAAGGACAGCGGTGTTGAATGACCTGTTGCTCAACCGGAAGATAAACACTCCACTAACCACACCCACCAACTACTCCTAGTGATTTCGCGACTTCGCGCCCCCTTGCGTTGTGGCGGTGAATAACATCGCGCACGCCTATACTCCCCGCTCAACGATAAATTACAACTGTCTGCGAAAAGCTATCTGCGAAAGCCTTGTCGCAAGAGCATGCAGAGGCCTTTACTCATAAATAAGCTAACAGACAGCAACGATTGGTTAGTGTCCCTGTAACTGACAGGGAGAGGACAGCATGCCCAACTTTGTTTCCTTATCATGGACGGCATCATCAGGATTCAAAATAGAGCTCATGAGTGTTGCGCCACTCTGGAGCCAGGGTACTAACCTTTTACCACTAACCTACTGCAGTGCATTTTGGGATTTCATAACAAGCCTGGACATTCTCCACTATGCTTTTGGAGATGGTTGGAAAAGTACCAAACGTCTTAAATAGTCGACCATGGTGCAGGCATGGCCATAACTCTGGTTTACTAGCAGTTGTCTTTGCTATTTTTGTACCTTCAATTCAGACATATACTGCATAAGTTTTGTTTTTTTTTCTCAAAAGAAAAAAAAAGCCAACAACAAAAAGCCTAACTTCAAAGTGTTTGCTAGATCACAGACAGAGATGATGGCAAGACGTGCATGAATTTGATGAAAAAAAAGAAGTGACAACAGGTATCTCTAAGATCATCTGCAATCCATGCATACATGAGAGACAGGAGTGCACTCTGAGTCGTGTACAGAGTGTAACGATGGCCCAATGCTCACAATCTGTGTTCTAGAACTTGCGCAACCCGGTGAACTTTGACATTATACCCTAAATCACCCTTCCACACATCTCAAACTAAGCATGCAACACTCTCCGACTGTAACGAAATGGCAAGCGAAAACACACTCAGGACTTCTTTCTATTCACGTGCAGTAATACGTGTCAACGTTTTAAATATGCAATGTAAGCGATGACATATCCATAGCTGCCAACATTCCGAAATTGTAAATAGTAATACAAGGTTGGGTAAAGCCCTCCCGCCGCCAAAGCTTTCTAGCAAAACTACCCTGAAAAAAAAAAAATCACACTAAAACAAAATAGTTTGACAAAATTTATTCTACAAACTAAACTATCATCTTAGTTTTCACATGTGTTACGATATCAAAACGCCCGCCATGACTGATAGAAATGCCTCGCCGACATGGAGCACAAAACGCGTAGTGATCGCTCTTACTTGACTTAGAAATGAAGGGAAACTCCTCTCGGTACGAGTCCTTGAAGCGCTGGCCCTTCCCCTTAGCCATGCTTTCTTTAGAGATTAGTACTACGCTACATCTTCATAACAAAAGCTTGAAACGCCATGCTTTGTTCAGAAACTTCGTGAACAAAGGCCAGACGATAGCGTGCCATGGATGATCTAACAGCATCATTGATTGGCTGAGAGAACAAGCAATAGCCAATGAAATTTGGCGTAGTATCTGCCGCTTGGAACGAAGCGGTGTTTTATCAAATACGAATCCCACCGGTGATAGACTTTGAAAATGACCCATGAAAATTGGCAAAATTGTATTTTATTGTAGTAAATTCGTATTTTCGTACTCAAAACGACAAATCGTAATAAATACGATTTATTCGTAGTAGTTGGCAGCTATGCATATCTGAGAAGCTTTAACACCACAGATCTGAGTAGGGCTGGGCAGTAGGATAATAACCCCTTTGGACATAACGTATACAATTGTACACATGAAGTTCCATAGCATTTTTCTTTGTGTCCGAAGGGGATACAACATAAATAAATACCAGATGTACCAGGGCTTGACATTAAGGACTGCCCGATTGTCCGGGGTGAACAAGTGAAACATGCATTCAGGCAAGTGGGCTATATCCCCGACATGCCCAACTGGGCAAGTTGGAATGAGCATATATTACGAACTAGCACCACAAAAATTAGGCTGTTTGATCTTTTATTTTAGTTCCTAAACGCGTCCCTTACTACGTATCTGCGATTATGTCTTGGCTGTTTTTGCAAGTTATTTTATATCCCCCTGCTGTTGTAGTATGGTACGCCCACTGTTTATAGACCCCTTGTGCAGGACGTCGTGCATCACGTGATAATTACAGCTGGGGTCAGACAGACACCGCCTTTCATGCAGGCAAGGCTTATTCTGTCTTCAACGTGGTTAATTTTTGCGCTGTTTTTGCTTGTTCAAACAGAGAAATAGATAAAAAACATTACTGTCCCCCCGCTATCAAGAAAAATGTTACAAAATAGAAGCAAATGCTTCAAAAACAACGAAGAAATGAGTGGTTAAAGAATATGAAGAGAGGAGCTCAGCCTGAAAACTTCAGAGAAATTCACGATTGTATTTAAAATGTATTTTACAAAAACAAAGTCGGAAGTGAGGATGGAAGTTTTTGCTTAAGAATCTCGTTTTATTTTTTTCTGCTCGCATCCAAGTTAGCTCCTTCATGAAAGTGTTTGATTTTCTTACAGGTGAAGCCGTTTCCTTATTCGACACAGAAAACCCGGATTGGTTTCAAACAACTCGGGCATAAAAATCTCAACAAGGAGCGACATGCGCGATAAATCCTGAAAGAACAAAACAGATTAAGAGCAGAGAGCTGGAGCTTTGTTCCTGTTATCAGAGGAACACAGTCCTGTGCAAAATATTTATATATCGGGGTTTTTTTGTTGTTATATCATCCACCTCTAGGTTTATTTATAAAAAAAAAAAACCCACCTCAACCCTGCGTCATGACAGACCAGCTGCGCTGATTCAGTTACAGGTTGCCAGGTCCGTATAAAACACAACAACCTATACACTAAACAATAATTTTAAACTCAAACATTATCCTTTCTGTCATGATGCAGCGCAGGGTTTTGTTTTGTTTTTTTAACCTAGAGGTGCATGATGATAAAAATACCTGATATATAAATATTCTCAAACATAGTACTGTTCAAAAGTCTTGGCACCCTGTTGTTTTCTTCATACAAACTTTGTTATAGATTTCTATTTTATTATTTCTTCATTATCGAGTAATGAACCTACAGTCAGAGAGAGTTCTACACAAACTCTGAACTTTACAACATCTGTATGCATGCGAAATGGAAATAAATCGACTAAGGCAGGAAAAACTATTTTGGATAAAATTGTTCTTGTCCGCTACAAGTAAGAAGTAACCAATAACCAAACTTCAACTCAAATGCGTGAGCTTCATTTTATGTTGTAATTCACAACTGTTCTACGGTTTTCCTAAAAAAAAAAAAACCTCGCAAAATAGGGGGAAAGTGATAATATTGGGGGGCAAGTGGAAATTTACCCCCACTTTCCCCCCAGGGCAAGTGGGTTTAAAAGTTAATGTCGCGCCCTGTGTACATTTTGCAGTACATGATGTATTTTCAGTATTTTTAATAATAAATTGACTATAAGCAGCTGATTGGATGCGAATATTATATACATGTTATTTACCAGCTGGGAGGTCTGTATGGTGAAATACCGTGACCGAGGTCTTGAAAGTACTGAGCGAGGCCCTCTGGGCCGAGGTCAGTATTCAACACCAAGGTCACGGTATTTCACCATACAGACCGACCTTAAGCTGGTAAATAATATTTATTTTTTTATTTACCAAATTCTAACAGAAAACGAGAGCACCCGAAAGGGAAAACCGAGCCGCCATTTTGAATCCTCATTCACGGCTGTAATGCAAATTGCTTCCTCCTCGGTATACAAGTGCACTTCCATGGCAGGAGAAAAACTACATTTTGCCGCCTATGTAGTCCCCTATTTATACAAAATTGAGTCATTCAGGATTCAGCCATGTTTTTGCTCGGTGTTAGCAACAGTTACAGGTTTTTAGCTTTCTCCTGAAATGTTTTCTTTTATTTCTTCTTCCTCAGGGTAGTAAAACTTGCTTTCGCTGTGAACACTGTCGTTATCACTGCCCCTGCTGTAAAATTAAATTAATGCTATTCTCCTGAGAAATGCTGGCAAAAATTTATAAGATTTTTGATAATCTTATAAATAAATCTTACAAAAAAAAAAAAAAAAGATAAATGTTGACAAAAAATGATACTATATTTTTTGTTGTTGCGAACGAGCAAGTCGCCAGAGGTCCATAACCGGGGTCCGTAACGTAGGATACGGACCTGCTCGCCAGCCAATCAGAGCGCAGGATTTGATGGAAACCGGACTGTGAAAAAAATAAAATATTATTATTACTACAGAATTTTCCATGCCCTTTTTCAGTGTTAAATAACTTGTTTTTGTAGACATTTAATAAAAAGCATTTTATTTTTATCTCCACCAACTTGGTTGGAGGTGGTTATATTTTCACCTCTGTTTGTCTATCTGTTCCCAGCGTAACTCAAAAACTAGTGAATGGATTTCAATGAAATGTTGAGAAAAGGTGGACCATGGGCCAAAGAACAATTGATTAGATTTTGATGCAAATTTGGATGTGTCTCTTGGTGGAGGTGTGTACTCTACCAAGTGCCCTTCTAGTTTTTTTTATTGTTTTACTGGCAGCAAATCTATATAAAATATCACACATCATATATGGCAGAAACTATATTATATACACAAGTAGTTTTTTTTTTTTAATATTGCCCATCACTTTTTTTTTTTTAAAGTGGTGGACATCATGATCAATGACCAACAAATTCATTCATTTACACAATTTTAAAAACTCAGCTACCCAGACCTGTTCTGCTATTGGAAAGTTATGGAATAACAAACAAAACTCAATGTCAATGGCATTGACAGGGATGACTCTGCAACAAATACCTTTTCCAATAAAAAAGATACAGACATAATGATCATAAGATTTGGATCAACGTGTTGATTTAAAAGGCAAATGACTCAAATGAATCAAGGAAACGATTACAACTAGATTATTACTGATTAAATAGATTTTTTAACTGAGGGGGAAAAAAAAACAGAAATGGTTTGTTAAATAAAATTCATATTCTATTTATTGATTCATGATATTCATACTTGCCAGGAACTCTGATACTTAAAATCAGACCTTCTCTACGTCATCATTCACAAATTAATGTTAAGCCTTCCTCAGATTCTGAACAAGATTGGTCATATATTAATCAGAGGCTACTAAAATAAACTGAAATCGTATCGTACCAGATTCGGAGGTAGTGTCAAATATCGAATCGCTGCTTTAAGAATCAAAATTATATCAGATTCAGCAGTAGTGTCAAATATCGAATCGCTGCTTTAAGAATCAAAATCATATCAGATTCAGCAGTAGTGTCAAATATAGAATCGCTGCTTTAAGAATCAAAATTATATCAGATTCAGCAGTAGTGTCAAATATCGAATCGCTGCTTTAAGAATCGAAATCGTATCAGATTCAGCAGTAGTGTCAAATATAGAATCGCTGCTTTAAGAATCAAAATTATATCAGATTCAGCAGTAGTGTCAAATATCGAATCGCTGCTTTAAGAATCGAAATCGTATCAGATTCAGCAGTAGTGTCAAATATCGAATCGCTGCTTTAAGAATCAAAATTATATCAGATTCAGCAGTAGTGTCAAATATCGAATCACTGCTTTAAGAATCGAAATCGTATCAGATTCAGCAGTAGTGTCAAATATAGAATCGCTGCTTTAAGAATCAAAATCATATCAGATTCGGAGGTAGTGTCAAATATCGAATCGCTGCTTTAAGAATCGAAATCGTATCAGATTCAGCAGTAGTGTCAAATATAGAATCGCTGCTTTAAGAATCAAAATCATATCAGATTCGGAGGTAGTGTCAAATATCGAATCGCTGCTTTAAGAATCGAAATCGTATCAGATTCAGCAGTAGTGTCAAATATAGAATCGCTGCTTTAAGAATCGAAATCATATCAGATTCGGAGGTAGTGTCAAATATCGAATCGCTGCTTTAAGAATCAAAATCATATCAGATTCAGGAGTAGTGTCAAATATCGAATCGCTGCTTTAAGAATCGAAATCATAGATTCAGCAGTAGTGTCAAATATAGAATCGCTGCTTTAAGAATCAAAATCATATCAGATTCGGAGGTAGTGTCAAATATCGAATCACTGCTTTAAGAATCAAAATCATATCAGATTCGGAGGTAGTGTCAAATATCGAATCGCTGCTTTAAGAATCGAAATCGTATCAGATTCAGCAGTAGTGTCAAATATTGAATCGCTGCTTTAAGAATCAAAATCATATCAGATTCGGAGGTAGTGTCAAATATCGAATCACTGCTTTAAGAATCAAAATCGTATCAGATTCAGGAGTAGTGTCAAATATCGAATCGCTGCTTTAAGAATCAAAATCGTATCAGATTCGGAGGTAGTGTCAAATATCGAATCGCTGCTTTAAGAATCGAAATCGTATCAGATTCAGCAGTAGTGTCAAATATCGAATCGCTGATTTAAGAATCAAAATCATATCAGATTCGGAGGTAGTGTCAAATATCAAATCGCTGCTTTAAGAATTGAAATCGTATCAGATTCAGCAGTAGTGTCAAATATCGAATCGCTGCTTTAAGAATCAAAATCATATCAGATTCGGAGGTAGTGTCAAATATCGAATCGCTGCTTTAAGAATCTAAATCGTATCAGATTCAGCAGTAGTGTCAAATATTGAATCGCTGCTTTAAGAATCAAAATCATATCAGATTCGGAGGTAGTGTCCAATATCGAATCGCTGCTTTAAGAATCAAAATTGTATCAGATTCGGAGGTAGTGTCAAATATCGAATCGCTGCTTTAAGAATCAAAATCGTATCAGATTTGGAGGTAGTGTCAAATATAGAATCGCTGCTTTAAGAATCGAAATCGTATCAGATTCAGCAGTAGTGTCAAATATCGAATCGCTGATTTAAGAATCAAAATCATATCAGATTCGGAGGTAGTGTCAAATATCAAATCGCTGCTTTAAGAATTGAAATCGTATCAGATTCAGCAGTAGTGTCAAATATCGAATCGCTGCTTTAAGAATCGAAATCATATCGTACCAGATTCAGTGGTATTGTCAAACATCGAATTGCTGCTTTAAGAATTGAAATTGTATCGTACCAGATTCAGTGGTAACGTGAAATATTCAATCGCTGCTTTAAGAATCGAAATCGTATTGTACCAGATTCGGTGGTATTGTCAAATATCAAATAGCTGCTTTAAAAATCTAAATCGTATCGTACCAGATTCAGTGGTATTGTCAAATATCGAATCGCTGCTTTAAAAATCGAAATCATATCACACCAGATTCAGTGGTATTGTCAAATATTGAATCGCTGCTTTAAGAATCAAAATCGTATCAGATTCAGAGGTAGTGTCAAATATCGAATCGCTGCTTTAAGAATTAAAATCGTATCAGATTCGGAGGTAGTGTCAAATATCGAATTGTTGCTTGAAGAAACAAAATCATATCAGATTCAGCAGTAGTGTCAAATATCGAATCGCTGCTTTAAGAATCGAAATCGTATCAGATTCAGCAGTAGTGTCAAATATAGAATCGCTGCTTTAAGAATCAAAATCGTATCAGATTCGGAGGTAGTGTCAAATATCGAATTGTTGCTTGAAGAATGAAAATCATATCAGATTCAGCAGTAGTGTCAAATATCGAATCGCTGCTTTAAGAATCGAAATCGTATCAGATTCAGCAGTAGTGTCAAATATCAAATCACTGCTTTAAGAATCAAAATCGTATCAGATTTGGAGGTAGTGTCAAATATCGAATCGCTGCTTTAAGAATCAAAATCGTATCAGATTCGGAGGTAGTGTCAAATATCGAATCGCTGCTTTAAGAATCAAAATCGTATCAGATTCGGAGGTAGTGTCAAATATCGAATCACTGCTTTAAGAATCAAAATCGTATCGTACCAGATTCAGTGGCATTATCAAATATCGAATCGCTGCTTTAAGAATCGAAATAATTTCGTACCAGATTCATTGGTATTGTCAAACATCGAATCGCTGCTTTAAGAATTGAAATTGTATCGTACCAGATTCATTCGTATTGTCAAACATCGAATCGCTGCTTTAAAAATTGAAATTGTATCGTACCAGATTCAGTGGTAATGTCAAATATTCAATCGCTGCTTTAAGAATCGAAATCATATTGTACCAGATTCGGTGGTATTGTCAAATATCAAATCGCTGCTTTAAAAATCGAAATCATATCGTACCAGATTCAGTGGTATCGTCTACTGAATTGAATCTTGATAATATTGAATCGACATCGTATCTTGTGAAAGCCTGAGGTTTCCACCCTTCGTTAAAGGAGTCTCTGGTTACAGAAACTTTGAGAATTCTTGATTTGAATATAAATCTCTCATGGAGAGACATGGAATAACAAACAAAACTCAATGTCAATGGCATTGACAGGGATGACTCTGCAACAAATACCTTTTCCAATAAAAGATACAGACATAATGATCATAAGATTTGGATCAACGTGTTGATTTAAAAGGCAAATGACTCAAATGAATCAAGGAAACGATTACAACTAGATTATTACTGATTAAATAGATTTTTTAACTGAGGGGGAAAAAAAAACAGAAATGGTTTGTTAAATAAAATTCATATTCTATTTATTGATTCATGATATTCATACTTGCCAGGAACTCTGATACTTAAAATCAGACCTTCTCTACGTCATCATTCACAAATTAATGTTAAGCCTTCCTCAGATTCTGAACAAGATTGGTCATATATTAATCAGAGGCTACTAAAATAAACTGAAATCGTATCGTACCAGATTCGGAGGTAGTGTCAAATATCGAATCGCTGCTTTAAGAATCAAACTCATATCAGATTCAGCAGTAGTGTCAAATATCGAATCGCTGCTTTAAGAATCGAAATCGTATCAGATTCAGCAGTAGTGTCAAATATCGAATCGCTGCTTTAAGAATCAAAATCATATCAGATTCAGCAGTAGTGTCAAATATCGAATCACTGCTTTAAGAATCGAAATCGTATCAGATTCAGCAGTAGTGTCAAATATCGAATCGCTGCTTTAAGAATCAAAATTATATCAGATTCAGCAGTAGTGTCAAATATCGAATCGCTGCTTTAAGAATCAAAATCATATCAGATTCAGCAGTAGTGTCAAATATCGAATCGCTGCTTTAAGAATCGAAATCGTATCAGATTCAGCAGTAGTGTCAAATATCGAATCGCTGCTTTAAGAATCCAAATTGTATCAGATTCGGAGGTAGTGTCAAATATCGAATCGCTGCTTTAAGAATCAAAATCATATCGTACCAGATTCATTGGTATTGTCAAACATCGAATCGCTGCTTTAAGAATTGAAATTGTATCGTACCAGATTCAGTGGTAACGCCAAATATTCAATCGCTGCTTTAAGAATCGAAATCATATTGTACCAGATTCGGTGGTATTGTCAAATATCGAATCGCTGCTTTAAAAATCGAAATCGTATCGTACCAGATTCAGTGGTATCGTCTACTGAATTGAATCTTGATAATATTGAATCGATATCGTATCTTGTGAAAGCCTGAGGTTTCCACCCTTCGTTAAAGGAGTCTCTGGTTACAGAAACTTTGAGAATTCCTGATTTGAATATAAATCTCTCATGCAACAAGATTTAGACCTACTGTATATACATGCCTATGATCACCAAATCTACATTTTCACGTTAACTCGTTTGGGTTCTGTGGAAAGAAAGTGCATGGATAATAAATGTATATGCTCGTTCTGAGAGATAAATACATATGATTACACGTTGGTCTCAGCTGCTTAGCATTTTGTGAAAAGGCCACTGAATGCAAACAGTGAAACCTCAGTATTAGATAATAAAAACGTGGCCACAGAAAGGCAGACGATCACACCACAGGTCTGAAGTGCTTTTTATTCATAAATAAAAACACACTATAACCGTCGCTCGTCTGTGTGTGTGCATGACTTGAGAAAGCGCCGGTTGATCAAATGGTGCATGACAAACATCTCTGCTGCTTTTAAAAAAACGACCTGATGCAAATAAACGGCGCAGCAAACCAAGTGTGTGTGTCCCAGTGCTCCGGGTTTTCACTCAATAACCTCCTGAAGACTTCAAAACAACCACCACAGAAGTGTCACTTCCACTAACCCAGTTAGCACTTAACACACGAGTGGTAACTCACTCAGCCTCAGGTCTTTCATTCACCTTTCTGAACCTATGCTAGCAAACTAGCATGGCTGTCATCTAATATCAGCCACAGCGTCATTTTAATGCTCCTTTGTCTAAATATTTAGCTCGTCGGATTTATATTCAAAGCCACATCTAACCTGGCGGCCCCCAAAAAACGTAGCAGCAACACACAAGCTATTGTTCCCACGCAGACTAGCGTTAGCCAAAGTTAGCTTAGCGTTAGCCAAAGTTAGCTTAGCATACACGGTGTGATTGCTAACTTACCTCCTGTACCTTGTTAAAAGCAGCAAAGCGCACTAGATTTCCTTAGCCTAGCCGTCGGTTTCCTCACAGATTATTTGTTTCTTAGCCACTTGTTTGCAATTTTAGCAACGAAAATCCAACTTTAGGGCGCATAAATCTAGTATTTGAGTTAGGAACATTGTAAACTTCACTTTTTCCTCCTCACATGGGCTGTACTCATTGGATCTTCTTCAGGGAGGAGAGGAGAGGAGGAGCAACTCACAAAACAGCCTGATTGGGGGGTGGGGTTATGGTTTTGTTTTTATATTACCTCAACAAACAAACAAACAAACAAACAAACAAATAGCTAGTACAATTCTGTACTGAATAAAAATTAGGTGCTCAGCTGTAAAGCTGGTCAAAGTCAAGTACACTTTGGCCAAACATATACTTGAGCTGAGAAACAGTACAGTAGTAGCTTACACATAACCACTCTTTACATCCGTGGTGTACAGAAAAGCATCCAAGAATGCACAAAGTTGTACATGTGGCCAGATATATTAAGAGAAATATAGCCTACACTACTATATGGCCAAAAGTTTGTAGACACATGACATTACAGGCATTTAGCAGACGCTCTTATCCAGAGCGACATACAACATACCCTAGGGAACAGCTGTGGGTTAGGTACCTTGCTCAAGGGCACTTCGGCCATTCCTGCTGGTCCAGGGAATTGAACCGATGACATCCATCCATCCATCCATCCATCCATTATCTCTAGCTGCTTTATCCTGTTCTGCAGGGTCGCAGGCAAGCTGGAGCCTATCCCAGCTGACTACGGGTGAAAGACGGGGTACACCCTGGACAAGTCGCCAGGTCATCACAGGGCTGACACATAGACACAGACAACCATTCACACTCACATTCACACCTACGGTCAATTTAGAGTCACCAGTTAACCTAACCTGCATGTCTTTGGACTGTGGGGGAAACCGGAGGACACGGAGAGAACATGCAAACTCCGCACAGAAAGGCCCTCGCCGGCCACTGGGCTCGAACCCGGACCTTCTTGCTGTGAGGCGACAGTGCTAACCACTACACCACCGTGCCGCCTCCATCCATTATCTGTAGCCGCTTATCCTGTTCTACAGGGTCATGGACAGACTGGCACCTATCCCAGCTGACTATGGGCGAGAGTCGGAGTACACCCTGGATAAGTCACCAGGTCATTCACGATCAGTTTAGACCCACCAATTAGCCTAACCTGCATGCCTTTGGACTGTGGGGAAAACCGGAGGAAACCAACGCAGACACGGGGAGAGCATGCAAACTCCACACAGAAAGGCCCTCGCCGGCCGCTGGGCTCGAACCCAGGGCCTTCTTGTTGTGAGGCGACAGTGCTAACCACTACACCACTGTGCCGCCCCGCAATACATACCCACCTTCCCTAAACTACTGCCGCAAACCTAGAAGCACGCAATTGTCTACGATGTCTTTGTATGCTGTAGGATTAAAATTGCCCTTCCACTGTCACGAGGACCTCCCTCATGACAGTGTCCCTGTGCACAAAACAAAAGTCCATATTTTGCGAAGGCTCAAGTGGTCAGAGTAACCCTACTGAACACTTTCGGGATGAACTTGAATGGCAACCGAGTACCCCAGGCCTCCTCACTAGACATCACTGCCTGGCATCACTAATGCTCTCGTGGCTAAATTGGCACAAATCTCCATGGCCACACTCCAAAATCTAGTGGGAAGCCTTCCCAGAAAAAGTGCAGGTTATGATAATAGCAAATAGAGACTAAATCTGCTATAGGATGTTCAAAAACCGCATACGGAGGTGATGGATAGGTGTCCACATACTGTCGATCATATAGTGTACATATTTGCAAGTACATGCACATAATTCATTTATACCTCATTTTAAATCATTATTCATTCATCTTCAGTAACCGTTTCATCCATGTCAGGATAATGGTGGATGCGGAGCCTATCCCAGGAATAATGGACGGACATGAACACACCCTGAAAGGGGTACCGGTCTATCACAGAGCACCATTCACGCTTAATATAGTCATTTTGTGTTGCATAATGAAGCAAATTTAACGTAGCCATGGCATGATTTTAGGAGATGGGAAGAAACCGGAGAACCCCTGTGAACGCCACAGACACACCTAGATGCACAGGATTGAACCAGGGACCCTGAAGCTGCGAGGTAGCAACGTGACCTACTATGCCATCATGTGGGCCTGTAATCATACCTCTGCCACTAAATTTTAATAACTAAGGCTACGTTTACACTAGACCGTATCTATCTCGTTTTCTTCGCGGATGCACTGTCCGTTTACATTAAACCGCCTGGAAACGCCTGGAAACGGGAATCCGCCAGCGTCCACGTATTCAATCCAGATCGTGTCAGCTCCGGTGCTGTGTAAACATTCAAAATACGCGGATACGCTGTGCTGAGCTCTAGCTGGCGTCTCATTGGACAACGTCACTGTGACGTCCACCTTCCTGATTCGCTGGCGTTGGTCATGTGACGCGACTGCTGAAAAACGGCGCGGACTTCCGCCTTGTATCACCTTTCATTAAAGAGTATAAAAGTATGAAAATACTGCAAATACTGATGCAAATACTGCCCATTGTGTAGTTATGATTGTCTTTAGGCTTGCCATCCTTCCACTTGCAAGTAGTAAGTGATATGCGCTGGGATCACACACACAGCGGCTCAGTCCCGAATCATGGCTTGTGCACTTCACTCGCGTGCTCTGTGAGCTGCGCAGGGCCAGAGTGCGCACCCTCCAGAGGGCACTCGCTGTTCAGGGCGGAGTGATTTGGAGCGCAGGATGCCTGCGGAGCCGAGCGTATCCGCGTATTTGCGTTGCTGTGTGCACGGCTAACGGTTTTAGTGTAAACGCGAATCGTTTTAAGAACATTAATCTGATGATCCGCTGATTCGACGTAATGTAAACGTAGCCTAATTACCAACATTATTTATCTATTCATTAAAATCATTAGAGGATTTTATTCATTCACAGTTCACAACCCTAGATCTGAATGTATATTTGAAACATTTTGCATAATATCAAGAGAACTCTTCCTAGTTTTATTGCAGAATTAGATTTAAGTTGACGTACTTGTTATTGATGTTCGTCTTGGGGGGAGAGACTTCTAGGTCCCCACTTGGAGTGCCATGGCTGTAAAAATAATCCAGTGCTATCTGTTTAACTATTTAGTCTGTACTATGTGAACCCACCAGGACAAATTCCTTTAGTGTGTAATATCCCTTAAACTAAACAGAGATTCCCATTCAAGAGTCTAGAGGATTGGAATTTATTTGGAGAGGTGCCCTACCTTTTTTTTTTTTTAATTTGCTTTTATGTTCAGCCCCACGTGGGCTATGAACAATGTCCAGTCGCTTCCTTGTGTCTTCAGACGTATGACGATGGGTCAGTTTTCTCCAGCCATCAGGAACACTGTAAGATAGAAACAACCCTGTATGAGTAACTATATAAATATGGACACACTGTATTAATTATAAAAGTTAGATCTGAATCAAGCTTGTAAGCCACATAGTTTGGATTTACTAAAGCAATTAACAATTGATTTTTTTTCAGGCTTCTCTAACTTAAGGCATTCTGTCAGGGTCATATATCAATTAAAGAGAAGACTAGCTCACAGGATATATTCACTAGGCACCTTTATACGTCATACAGGGCTGAATTTGATTTTCAGCCTTTAATAGACTGTCTGCCTGTCTGTCTATCACACTGCATCAACACCATTCGACTGAAAATGCTGACGTATGGGGAAAGTAGGTTATTTCTTCATCTTTCTCAAAGGCAAACATTTGCTGCTCTTGCTTACTGTCATTCACACACTCTTTGCTCATGTCAGGGGACATTCTCTCTCATTCGCTCATATTCTCTCTCTCTCTCTCTCTCTCTCACACACACACACACACACGCGCACACCATTTCTGCTCACAATACCCCCTCCCCTTCTCCAACACATTCCAAAGGTCAAAGTCACATGAGGGCTTGAAGGACAGACCAGGCAACTCGCAACTCCTATCGCACTGCGTGCGCATGCAGAAAAACACAGTTCCACCTGGGTGATAATTTACTAAGCTTTAAGAGATACAGAGAGAGAGAGATTATAGACGTTGACAACACAAAAGAAAGTCAGTCAAAAAAGGAACAATAATGTATGGACCCAATTATATACACGTTTCTACTTATTTAACGCTTACTTAATATGAAATCTAGTAAACTACCATTTGGTGCAGTTTGTTGATGAAATTAATCTAAAAAAAAGGATGAATTTAAAAAAAATACATGTCAAGATTGGATTTAATTCAAAGTAAGAATAACATAACATTGCAAGAATACTCAGTGTGACCATATGGAAGCGCTTATGCATATGAAAGGCTTGTTTTACCAACGCAGGTATAATTAAATGAAATTCATGTATTTAACACTTGCAAACAACGCTAAGATCAAGGAGCTTAAGTAGTCAAGTCAGGTGCAAACACCCTCAACTTTGTGAATTTGGAGTAACGACCTGGCAAGGGATCTTGGAAGAGATATACAGAGGTGTGAATGGCAGACTGTTCTTTGAGCTTCAACAACCATCTGTGCTTTTAAGTGAATGACCCTTTCATACTTTTCTTACTATAATATACGAAGTGCAACTAATACAATGTATAATAGAAAAGATTTAGTGGTTACAGAAGCTAAGCAAATTGATACGATAACAAAATATCAATTAATAAAGTTGCCTTTGCCTGACTATGAACAGCCCAAAACATTATAACTGAATGTCATTGCATTATTGAAAATATGATATATAAAATGTCAGGACACTGATTTAAAAAAAGCAAAGCTCTTGCCAGAATGTGCTGCGATACCCAGACAAAGAGATTAGTTTCCTAAAAGCAGTTTTGTTCTGTATATTGCTTTCATACTGAATGAACACCGCAGAGAAATACAGCCCACTAACATTATCAAGGGAGTAAAGAGAAAAAGTGGCACGGTGCCCAAGGTGAAGGAGACGTACGAGCCATCAGACTGAGATATTCACAGCAGCCACGTACGTAAACGCGCTGTAAAACTTCACATCACACACATGAAGTGAAGTCACAGATTGAGCGATTGCCTTATTTGAAGGCCACTGTGTGAAACCAATTCACGGCAGAGATATGAAACGAGGATTATTAGCCATCTTGTTTTTTGGCTGAAGCGCACGTACGACAAGAGCATACAGGAAAGATTGCCAAAGTAGACCTCAAAAGGTGACATTGCAAAGTGAAAGATGAAAGGTTAATTTCAAAAATTGGATTACTACTACTTAAGAGCAAGGATTCCCATGTCAATCGCAGTCCTTTTGAAGGACAGTAGCTTTAACCAGCATGTAAAGGGAATTTCTGAGAAGAGTGCACACTCTTGGATTAGGTCGAGATTTGTATACATGACCAACCAGTAGCGGACATATCAGTTTTACTATTTAAAAACTTATTACCCAATCAATCAATCAATCAATGATAGTAGGTCAAAGTGGACCATGTGGTACTTTAGCATGTCCTGGACGTGCCTGTGAAATGAATTACACGATCGTTCATTAAGTCCTCAACAGAATCATGCAATTTCTATCGGCGACACCAAAGATCCACTTTTCACTGAATGTCAGTCTGCCTCATGAGGCTCTGACGTGGGTCTGGGTTTATTTTCAGACTGCGAACTGAAGGCCAATGGGAAATGACCGGTGTAGTGGGAAGGAACTGTACACATTAGTATGGACTAAGGATTAGGACAACATGATCAAGGTCAGTATGGCATCAACACACTGCTCCAGTCTATGCGGACTTTCTTCTTTACTTTACACACCCCACCACACAACTACTGGAAGAAGGGAAGAAGAAAAAAAAGCTTTAACATCTGGCACGTTGTTGTGAAGGACTTTTGCCAAAGAAAATATTATCCATAAGTTTCCATACATAAAGGGAATTAAAATGTCTTATTTTCATTTCCCAGATAACCTTGACGGATGCATTGAAGAAGAAAAAAAAAAATCAATCATCACACTCGTGTTTGGAAAATAATGGCACCCATATGGAACATATTTTATGAAGACAATCAGTTTTTACAATAAGTATGAATTTACCCTGGATGGAAACATCTGGCCTTCCTTGTATATAATCTACAAAAGTAAACTTAGTGATGTCCTGGATATTATCAAAATAGATGATTAGTTAGGTGCAGTGGAGAAGTTCATCAGACCCATCATAATGTGTGCTCCAGCAAGATTAGGCTTTTTAATGCATCTTTTTGCAAGCTACTTACCAGTGGGGGAAAATATAGCAGAAGTCGATTTATATGACAAGGTACAAGTCTCACAACATCGTCGCTGGTCCTCCAATAACACACTCGGGTATTAATCAACGCGCACGCACGCGCACACCAATGTTCTATCTTTTTGAACGCGGTTCGAGCAACTTTAATCTCACAGCAGCTTTCGGATTGGAGCGCAAGACTACACACTATGCACGACCCAAACACCTCGAGATCTTCTATGCAGGTGTTTTTAATCCAGAGGTTGTCCGCTGGAAGGCTTTCTAAGGTGTCTTTCGGTTGCCACTGGAAGCCTGAATCCCGTCTTCTGCTGATCCTGATTACGTCCTCTCTCTCTCTCTCTCTCTCTCTCTCTCTCACACACACGCACACTCTTTCTCCTCCTTCTTCTCTCCCCGTTACGTCCTTTTCCATGCCGCTTCTTCGTCATCAACGCCGCAACGCCGGCGCGAATCCCAAACGAGTCCATATTACACACTAAGTGCACTAAGTAGGGTGCACGAGCCATTAATTATGCACCCTATCTAGTGCTCGCGCATAGGGAGCGAGTCAGGATTCGCCCTCTGGCCTCTGTGTCTCTGACTCACGAGTTAACATGCTTTTGATCTTGCAGCTTTTTTCCCCCCCTTGTTATCATGTTTCTATTTTCAGGCTTTTAACAAGTAAAATAAAAGACAGATAGAAAAGGATCTGATAGTTTACAGAGCTCTAACATGGTAGCTGCATGTCTAAGAAGCCTGTTTTATTTGCCCTAATTTAATTGTCAAAATAGTGCTCAGACAAGGAGTGATCATTTTCAATATTTATCACATGGCTGTTAATGCTTAAAGGTTGTGTAACAGTGCTCATGAAGTTATTTCTTTCTGATAGGATGATGATTTTTTTTTTTTTTTAAATGCATCAATATCATTTAATAAAATCGAAAATGTGTTATGTAGGCCATACATTTAGGGGGATAGTAGAAAAGTAGGTGGGTGCTGTAGCTAAGTAATGCGGCAGAATGTTTTTGGCTTGGTTGTAAATCCTGCATGGCTTTAGATGGCATGGAAAATTCTCGGTCTCGTGACACTGACCCAGCAGCTCTGCGGCCTTCCCCTGGTCAGCTGGCACACACACACTTCCACTCCTGACAGAACAGACCAGAGGAAACAAGCCTGAAAGTCTCCAGTCTCCAGTGGCACTGGTAACTCGAACCGGAAACACAGGCGCGTGCTGGTGTCTGGCATGGAGTGGCATGGAGTGGCATGGGGGGGGGGATGATCATAGGGGTTTAAAAAAAAAAAAAAAACACCTGATCCACTATTGCACAAATCATAAACATAAAACTGATAGAAGATGAGTCATCCATCCCCGTCCTGGTATGAACAGTAATAAAAGAGCTCTATATAGCATGCTTTCCCGGTGTCATTGAGAATCTGCACGCGACCTTGAATTCAAGGTCATTCATTCCCCGACACTGCATTTCAGCAGCGGAAGTGCTCCGTCCTGCTGCATTGTGTCTCCATCATAGAGAATTATAAACCATGTCAGGACAAGAGATGCCTTTTCCCCCCTTAACCATTTGCTTTGTGCATTTCAACAGTTTGACAAATCAACCTAATGCTCTTATGTTGTTTTTGGAAGTGCTGAGTAAATTATTATGACTGCAGTGAGCAGACTATCAGCATCAGTACTTTACAGTGAACTGATAGCTACACATGGTTAAAATGGCCGGGTAATAATACCTGTGCAATACTTACACGTGCAATTTCACCTTTAATAATAATAATAATAATAATAATAATAATAATGGATTTTATTTCTAAGCGCCTTTCAAGACACTCAAGGACACTGTAGAATGAATAAAAACGACAATAAATAAAATCAACATACATGAAAGAAACAATGGAGAGTGTAATAGAAGTTAAAATGAGTGAGCAAGCTTAAACAGGTGAGTTTTGAGTTGAGACTTGAAGATGGGGAGAGAGTCAGAGTTGCAGATGTGAGGAGGCAGAGAGATCCAGAGGTGAAATTATCTATGAACCTTTGGAATACACTTATGCTAAGTGTATATCTGCAAATCTGTTAATTTATGCAAATTTGTAAAAAAAATATCTCCAAATTTGTAGTTTATTTCTTTTATATATCTCCTTTTTTTTGTATACTTAGTACTTTTGCACTACTCCTTCACTGATCTATCTATCTATCTATCTATCTATCTATCTATCTATCTATCTATCTATCTATCTATCTATCTATCTATCTATCTATCCATCTATCTATCTATCTATCTATCTATAGGCGGCACAGTAGTGCAGTGGTTAGCGCTGTCGCCTCACAGCAAGAAGGTCTGGGTTCGAGCCCCGTGGCCGGAGAGGGCCTTTCTGTGCGGAGTTTGCATGTTCTCCCCGTGTCCGCGTGGGTTTCCTCCGGGTGCTCCGGTTTCCCCCACAGTCCAAAGACATGCAGGTTAGGTTAACTGGTGACTCTAAATTGACCGTAGGTGTGAATGTGAGTGTGAATGGTTGTCTGTGTCTATGTGTCAGCCCTGTGATGACCTGACGACTTGTCCAGGGTGTACCCCGCCTTTCGCCCATAGTCAGCTGGGATAGGCTCCAGCTTGCCTGCGACCCTGTAGAACAGGATAAAGCGGCTAGAGATAATGAGATTATATATATATATATATATATATATATATATATATATATATATATATAAAATGTAAATTTCCCCTTGTAGGATAATAAAAAGTTATCTTATCTTATCTTATCTTATCTTATCTTATCTTATTATGGATCAGTCTTGACTGGGGTCATGACCCCAACCCAAGACAGGTGCAACTATATGCATCTAATACTCATACTCATACTCACACATGGTGTATAAGCTATAAAACTGGAAATCAGGCTGCAGTAGGGTAGATTATAGTTTGCTATCCAGTTTCCTAGCCTATGTGTCTCCTGTAGCCTGATATAACACCCAGACATGTACAATAGCCCAGTCTACACAATCCATGCATGCATGCTTTGAAACAAAGAGCGTTGTCTATGCATGCCTGCGTAACTTAAACAACTTCCATATGGCCTTAGTTCTCTATGAACCTATTAAGGCAGCTTGTGCATTGTGGATATTGTGGACATTGTGGAACTAGTGAGCTCAGCATATTTGTAGGCTAAACTATTCATTGTACTGTAACTCAAAACAGAATTTTATCACACTTTTTATGTGATGTTTTCGTCCTTGTTACGTCTCTACAGTCCTTTGTTATACAGTCGTCAGCAAATCTCGCCAGTCATCAATAATTCCCAGGCTATAAATAGACTGAAGGTAAAGACTAGGAGACAGAAATGCAGTGTATATAATTTAAGCAACAGTATGGCGCCCTCTAGTGGTCCAGTGTTCATGAGGCTCTGTCGAATGGTGACGTCAACGCCCAGCGTCCTTGAGCACAAGGTCACACGTTTGAGAAGCTCAGACAGCTGAGGAGACACTAATGCATGTTGGGCTAGTTCTGTATGCATAACGTGTTAAGAATTGATTTTCTGAGCTCAAGGTGTTTTTCTAATTGCAGTGAAATAACTAGGCTATAAATAAATACCATAAATATCGTATTGTGACTCTTAAAATACTCAGCAGGGGAATGGGCAGGTATGACACTTATCACATGCTTGCATAGTTTAATATATATATATATATATATATATATATATATATATATATATATATATATATATATATATATATATATATATATATGGCTTTTTGTTTCAGTTCATACATTGCACAGGTATTTAGATCTATTTGCCTATTTATTTAACATGACTGTTAATTTAAGCGATGAATAAAACACAATTTATGAACTTTGGAAATCCAGGCTGCATGGATATAACTTCTGGGCAAGACAGGATGTCTGCCTGGTCACCCCGATTTACATGGATATACTGAATTAGATTTTTCTTCTTCTTATATTTCCTGCAGGAAAAATTCACTTTGTAAAGGACACATACAGTATGTTTTTAGAAGTCTTGGGCAGGCACAAGTTTAGACGTTCAAGCACATGCCTACATACATATATACAGGCTCCCCATACGTTCACACATATTACCTTTACATTACCTCTAGCTTGACAGCTCACCCCAGCAGAGAGCCTAGAGAGATCATGTCCATGCAGGCAGAGCAGAGCAGAATGGCGGCCATGTTCCTCTGCGTAGTGATTAGTAGAGGTCAGATGTGACAGCAGAGTTGCAGAAATGTCCTTTGCAAAGTTTAAGTCAGCCCTCAGGAGACAAAACAAGCTCTTGTGTATAGGACTGCATCGGACATCACCTTCTAAACTAATTCAGCTATGACATATTGGTGCCATTTGTTGTTTTCTTCTAGACTTACTGTATAATTATATTATAATTATTAATATAATCAAAACAATGAATGATAAATTTGATTTGCAATACTGCAGTGCATTTATCTGACTAGCTTTTAAAAAAAAAGAAGAAAAAAAAGCTTGATGGTTATTTTTCAAAGCCAGAAATAGGCTTTGTCTCTAGTCAGAACAGTGTCGCTCAGCTCTGCAGCTTTTCCCTAAAAGGTAATTCATGAGACATATAGTTTCAGAAAAAGAGGGATGGGTTGGTTCAGGGAAAAAAAAAGATAAAGAGAAAAGCTTGTCAGAGTTTGTTAATTGCAATTTGCCTTGTAGGCAGCAGAGGACTCTAAACATGACAAACTGCTTCTTTAAGTGTCAGGCCATTTTATTTGTAGCCACTCAAGAGCGGCGTGTAATTCTTTATACTCAACAAGAATTCGAATGGAGTCAAGTTTATTTGTATAGCGCTTTTAACAATAAACATTGTCGCAAAGCAGCTTTACAGAATTTGAATTACTTAAAACATGAGCTAATTTTATCCCTAATCTATCCCCAATGAGCAAGCCTGTGGTGATGGTGGCAAGGAAAAACTCCCTCAGATGACATGAGGAAGAAACCTTGAGAGGAACCAGACTCAAAAGGGAACCCATCCTCATTTGGGCAACAACAGACAACATGACTATAATATTAACAGTTTTAACATGAAGTCAGTTTCGTTGATGTTATAAACTCTTCATTGATGGAAACTTGAGTGCAAAACTGTTCATGACAACCGCAGTCCTAAAGTTAGCAAGTTAACTGTAGTCCTCAGCCATAAAAGCATTACTGTAAGAGTCCAGAGCGTCTTCCAAGTGCGACTTTCGACTGTCCATATGGGGCCATCCTCCACAGGAGCGTTGTAATGAGACTCCAGCCAGACGTAGGGCCTCAGGATGGATCAGGCAGGTCCAAGGAACAGAAGAAGCCAGCATCTCGATCTCAGATGGAGCAGGGGAACATTTCTATACAGTCAACCTTGTAACTTATTTTGTTTTATATAGTGATGCACAATTTGTGTGTCACTATATAACATTTCAGTCACAGAAGTGCCAGTTTTGTGATGAGAGTCCTGTCACAGACACGCTTTTGGATGGTGTTATATAAGATCAGGCTCTGATGCAAACCTTGGTATAATTACATCATCTGTACTCCACATTGCAAATAATGGCTGATCATGTGATCTCTCAGAGGTGTAGAAGACACACAAAGTTTTGTTCTAGGATCATATTTCCTTCGTTCAATACATTAGCCTTTTCTGCATGGTGTAAATCATGATCAAGCCCAAACATGCTTCTGTACTTGTGAAAGAGTTTAATATCATTGCCTGTTTTTTTTCTGTGAGTGCAAGAACACCATGTCCTGCCTGACTCCCATTTATACTGAATCATTTAAAGCTAAAAAAAGTTGGCTATCTGTTGTACTCCGAGTTGCCAGTTAATTACATAGACATATAACTTCACAAAAATTTCTCATCTCATCATCTGTAGCCGCTTTATCCTGTTCTACAGGGTCGCAGGCAAGCTGGAGCCTATCCCAGCTGACTACGGGTGAAAGGCGGGGTACACCCTGGACAAGTCGCCAGGTCATCGCAGGGCTGACACATAGACACAGACAACCATTCACACTCACATTCACACCTACGGTCAATTTAGAGTCACCAGTTAACCTAACCTGCATGTCTTTGGGCTGTGGGGGAAACCGGAGCACCCGGAGGAAACCCACGCGGACACGGGGAGAACATGCAAACTCCGCACAGAAAGGCCCTCGCTGGCCACGGGGCTCGAACCCGGACCTTCTTGCTGTGAGGCGACAGCGCTAACTACTACACCACCGTGCCGCCCCCTTCACAAAAATGTTTGTTATTATTATTACCTCGCCCGTGACGAAGTAAGCGGGGCAAGGTATTGTAATCAGTGTGGTTTGTTTGTTTGTGTGTCTGTCTGTTAACAATCTAGCATCTAGACGGTTGCACCATCTCATCTCATCTCATCTCATCTCATCTCATCTCATCTCATTATCTCTAGCCGCTTTATGCTGTTCTACAGGGTCGCAGGCAAGCTGGAGCCTATCCCAGCTGACTACGGGCGAAAGGCAGGGTACACCCTGGACAAGTCGCCAGGTCATCGCAGGGCTGACACATAGACACACACAACCATTCACACTCACATTCACACCTACGGTCAATTTAGAGTCACCAGTTAACCTAACCTGCATGTCTTTGGACTGTGGGGGAAACCGGAGCACCCGGAGGAAACCCACGCGGACACGGGGAGAACATGCAAACTCTGCACAGAAAGGCCCTCGCCGGTCACGGGGCTCGAACCCAGACCTTCTTGCTGTGAGGCGACAGCGCTAACCACTACACCACCGTGCCGCCCCCTTCACAAAAATGTTTGTTATTATTATTACCTCGCCCGCGATGAAGTAAGCGGGGCGAGGTATTGTAATCAGTGCAGTTTGTTTGTTTGTGTGTCTGTCTGTTAACAATCTAGCGTCTAGACGGTTGCACCAATTGACTTCAAATTTTCAGGGCAGGTGCGCAATGGTCCATAGATTACCTAAATAAATTTTTGGGGTAATCGGGTCAAGGTGAAGGTCAAGGTCACCGGAAAGGTCAACCTTTCGGTCAAAATAACATTTTCCATTATAACTCAAAAACGGTTGCCGATAGACAGATGTTTACTATTATGAGCATATAGAAACTCCTATATGGCCTTTCATTTGGCACCATGATCTTTGACCTTGAGTGACCCTGAAAGGTCAAACTCAAGGTCATGGATTTTCAGAAGGCTGTAACTTGAAACAGTTAATGATAGACAGATATTTACTGTTATCAACTTATAGGAAGTGCCATATGGGCTTTCATTTGGCACCATGATCTTTGGCCTTGCATGACCTTAAAAGGTCAAGCCAAACGTCATGGGTTTTCAAAGGTCTATAACTTTAAAATGGTTCATGATAGCCAGATGTTTACCATTATCAACATATAAGAAGTTCCATATGGGCTTTCAGTTGCTGCCATGACATTTGACCTTGAATGACTTTGAAATGTCAAACTCAAGGTCATGAGTTTTCATAGGACTATAACCTGACAGCTGATGATTGAGAAATATTACCATTATCAAGGTATAAAATAAGTGCTGCCGGGCAAGGTTTGTTTTGCTTGGCAACACTTTTTTTTTAGCATTATATTTCTGCCCAGATTGTTCAACTGCTAATTCCCACTCACCAGCCATCTCTCCATTATTATACAACAGCTACCAGTCAGGGATGGTGAACACTAGCACATTCATTGTCCAAGACACATGAAGCAAGCCAACATTTCAATCTACTGCTCATCCTGCATCACAGAGCAGCAGAACACAGCTTTGGGACCAAAAGGAAACAGGTTTTGGACAGCTTAGAGAAACAGCTTCGGGATCAAAAGGTTGCTAGTTTGATTCCCTGGACCAGCAGGAATGGTTGAAGTGCCCTTGAGCAAGGCACCTAACCCCCAACTGCTCCCCAGGCTGCTCTGGGTATGTTGTACGCCGCGCCGGATAAGATCGTCTGCTAAATGACTGTACTGTATTGTACTGTAACACAGTCTGAGGAAACCACTATCTGCCCTCTTCTGCATGCATGGGCTACAGGCACCCACGATTGGCTAGTGTCACTGTGTTTGACATGATAGAGAGCGAGAGAGTAATACCATCCCTCCTACCCACAGAGCACAGATAATTATGCCCTGTAAATGTCCGATTACTTCAGGAATTCAAACTTGTGATCTTCCGTAATTCAAACTTTTCTTCTTCTTTGGCTTAAAATGGCTTAAATCCATGGAATTATCCTGTTTTTGTGTAAAGCCACCACTGGAAGTCTGATGGTGTGTGAAAAGTTCTCCTGAACATAATTGCTGGCCAACTTTGTCCATTTGTACCGCGAGTTGGCCTAGTGGTTAGCGTGTCCGCCTCTCGATCAGGAGCTCGTGAGTTCTACTCACGGTTGGGTTATACCAAAGACCATCATAAAAACTGATGTCTGACAAAGCACGCTGCAATACAGATTTGAGTGGAGAGTCAAACTTTCGCGGTTACCAGAGGACTAGCCCTCCACTGTAACCCTAGCTATGGAAACAGAGATTGGTGCCGCCACATGGCGTGGGAAGGACTTTGATTGATTTGTCCATTTGTAGCTACAGTTACTTCACATTGGGTCGGATGCTTTCAGCCTGATCATATATTACACCATATCACAGAGATGTATTTCTGCTCCAACTCACATTACTTTTACAGTGTCTATCATAATGTTTAAGTCTATGTCACATAAAAAAGCCTTAAATAATGAAGGTGGGCGGCACGGTGGTGTAGTGGTTAGTGCTGTCGCCTCACAGCAAGAAGGTCCTGGGTTCGAGCCCCGGGGCCGGCGAGGGCCTTTCTGTGTGGAGTTTGCATGTTCTCCCCGTGTCCGCGTGGGTTTCCTCCGGGTGCTCCGGTTTCCCCCGCAGTCCAAAGACATGCAGGTTAGGTTAACTGGTGACTCTAAATTGACCGTAGGTGTGAATGTGAGTGTGAATGGTTGTCTGTGTCTATGTGTCAGCCCTGTGATGACCTGGCGACTTGTCCAGGGTGTACCCCGCCTTTCGCCCGTAGTCAGCTGGGATAGGCTCCAGCTTGCCTGCGACCCTGTAGAAGGATAAAGCGGCTAGAGATAATGAGATGAGATAATGAAGGTTTTGTTATTTTTTATCTCAAGTCCATAAAAATGTAATGCAAGAAGGAAAACGAGAATGAGAAATGAAACCAATGACACAATTACCAAAATAGTTTTTTTTAGCATTCAGTCAGCTACTTGATACTATGAGGAACTATTATATCTATTTACAGCATTAATACACTGCAAAAAAACAAAACAAAACCTGAAAACTGAATTTGAGGAGAAAATAAGTTGGTTACAACTTATTACAACTTATTACTGAGATTATTACAAATAATCTCAGAGTTGGTGTCTTGTTTTCTTCTAATAGGAAATGCTAGATCGTTTCTACTATATTCAAGATATTCTAACTTAAGATATCATTTTTGCAGTGTAGAAGCATACAAGACACCAACTCTGAGATGATTAAAACTAGTTCTTTGTAACCAACTTATTCCAAGATGTCTTGCCAAGTAAAATTATCTGTCCATGCAGCAAGATAATTTCACGAATCTTAAGGAATTTTCTCCTCAAATTCAGTTTTTTTGCAGTGTACCTGCAATATTAAGCGTTATTTTTTATCATGATATTGTTATCATTTAGCTACAGGATTGTCACTGAACAGATTATTGAGGTATTTCACCCACGTGACCAAGTCATGTGATGCTGCCATTTTGGACGGCACGGCTCGAATCAGTTTGAATGCGAGGAAGGCGACAAACGAAAAACATAAAAGAAAAAGGAGCGAGATGCAGAAAACACCTTCACTATCCAGCAACGTAGGGCATTTACAGGACGAGCAGAGGGAGAGGTATTTGCAAAAATTGAGGTTAGCAGGCTTAGAGAACGACGTTTACCTGCTTCCACCAGGATTGTTCACTGACGTACGGAAGTACACGAAGCCCTCATCTTTACCTGACTTCGGCCCACATGATCTGTATACCTATGTCGTTAAAAACCCATCGCCATACACAGGTATTGATCTGAAAGCGTATAAGAGTTTGGATACCTACAAATATTTTGTGTCAGGCTGGGTAACATGCCTACATCAGCGGGTCGTCCCTGGAGCTGGTGGTCGCCATCTTATTACAGCTAAGGTTTGTTCACATTTTCATTTACTTTTGGTCCTCAGGATAAACAAAATGTTATTAAATGTCATTGAAATAACTTCTTAGTCTGTTGAGACATGGCCCGTTATAAATTTGCTGTTACCAGGCAATGACCAAGAACTGTATTATTAGGGTCGGTGTAGTTGTAGCAGTGCATTAGCAACTAGCTGTTAGCACTAGCTAATGTCAACAACATCATAGCTGGTATGTTACTGTAGCAATGTTTACGTTCAGTCATTTGGATGACTGTTAAAACCTTTCAGTCTCAAGTTTTTCCTTTACTGGATTTACTAGTTTACTGAGCTAGCGTGCTCGGGCAAGCTGGGAGCTAGCACGCGCTAGCCTGCCAGCGGCCGGCGCGCTAGCTCAGTAAACTAGTAAATCCAGTAAAGGAAAAACTTGAGACTGAAAGGTTTTAACAGTCATCCAAATGACTGAACATAAACATTGCTACAGTAACATACCAGCTACTGTTGTTGACATTAGCTAGCTTGACGTTCAAAATGGCGGACACCGGGGCGTCACGTGACCCTGTGACGTCAGGTGAAATACCTCAATAGAACGTGACAGTGAGTTTGTGTTGCTTCCTTAGCCTTTATAGTCCTTGGATTTCAACAATATCAAGCATATTTGTGCTGATGCAGAAAGAAGTGTTCACAAAAAGTACAAATTCAGAATAGCATAATCACTTCTACATGGTACAACATATTTGCATGAACACATCTAAAAGCTTGTAGAATAGCCTACGGCTCTGGAGACCAAACAAAGCACAACATGAGGAAGCCATAGCCTAATGGTTAGAGAAGCAGCTTTGGGACCAAAAGGTCACTGGTTTGATTCCCTGGACAGGCAGGAATGGTTGAAGTGCTCTTGAGCAAGGCACCTAACCCCCAACTGCTCCCCAAGCTGCTCTGGGTATGTTCTACGTCACTCTGGGTAAGAGTGTCTGCTAAATGCCTGTAATGTAATGTAAAGTAACATGCTATTAGGTAGTGTAGATGATACAATCATTGAGGATTTGCTTGCTTTGTGCCACTAATCGCTTAGTTCAACTCATAGTGCTGGTCTGACTTGAGCAGAAGCAAGGGCAAACAGTAGGTATCTCTGGATGTGTCAGGATGTGTTTATCACAAAGCCATTCAACCTAAGCTTCTGAATGCTCTAGGCTTCCAACACACACACCCAGCTACAGCTACCACTATGTCTGCATTAGCTGGAACCACAGTACAAAAGATGCCCACTACAAAGAAAAATATGTGTTCAGAGCAAACCATTTTATTGCAGGAAATATTATCACTTACCAGGTATTTGGATTCTGATGAGAAATGATTCTTATTTATTTATTAGAAACAGCAACTTCCGAAAGGACGACACCAACAACCCCAATATCCAAGCCTACATTTCTGTCATGCATTATGAACAGTTAAATTGTAAACTTGTTTTTCTCATAGAAAACCATGCTTCGTGAAGATGATAAAGTGCATTCTCCTTCAAACCAGCAGTCTACTGCAAAATCCTCCGTTTAAGCTACCTTTACTAACCAGAGAAGGACACTGGCATTACAATTCCTGACTCCTCATCGTTGACTGGACACAGACAAAAGTCAAAATTCCGAGGATCAACAAGCTTGATCTGTGTCATAAATCTATACTGGAAGCATATATGGTTTTAAAATTGATTACTACTATGAAAAAAAAATCATACTTTTTTTTGGAAAAAATTCACTGAATTAAATTAAATTCATGAAATTGATAATTCAATTAAATGATTTGACTATATTTATGTTAAACAGCTAAAAAGAAAAGACAGAGGTACGACAGTACAGGCTTATGTTCTAATATGAAATACTGATGGACTAATTTTTCCCAGATTTGTTAAATTTTCAGTTCATCATATAAATGTTTAGTTTAGTGAATAAATAAGGATTTGGATGCTTTGGATGAGGTAAATGTTCATGAAGGCTTATATGGATTTCTGCATATATGGCTCCTAATGTGATCGAATGATTCTTGTTGTAAGTATAAGTAAGGAATAAAACACATTATTCTATCCACATTCACTGGATATGAGCAATCGCATGCTCTGATTGGCTACTCTACTACTAGGCTATCAGCTAGATGGTAAGAATGCATCTTTTTTTAATTCAATAATTATTATTATAGCATTTTTCTCAAATTGCTAGTCATTTTGCCGGTTTGTTTACATTCTGGCAGCATGGTGGTGTAGTGGTTAGCACTGTCGCCTCACAGCAAGAAGGTCCGGGTTCGAGCCCCGTGGCCGGCGAGGGCCTTTCTGTGTGGAGTTTGCATGTTCTCCCCGTGTCCGCGTGGGTTTCCTCCGGGTGCTCCGGTTTCCCCCGCAGTCCAAAGACATGCAGGTTAGGTTAATTGGTTGCTCTAAATTGACCGTTGGTGTGAATGGTTGTCTGTGTCTATGTGTCAGCCCTGCGATGATCTGGCGACTTGTCCAGGGTGTACCCCGCCTCTCGCCCATAGTCAGCTGGGATAGGCTCCAGCTTGCCCGTGACCCTGCACAGGATAAGCGGTTACGGATAATGGATGGACGGATATTTACATTCTAAGCGGAAATGATTTTGTTGGATGTTTTGTATAAAGTTTTTGTTTATCGAATTCACAAAAATTAGCTACACGCCTTGTCGGCTATCTGCTCATGTACAACTTGATTTCATGGAATAACTGTTAAATAGAGCATGCTGTTGTAATGCGTTACCACTCTAAAGTGGGCTGTTTTTCTATAACAGTACAGTACGTGTTTTATTCCTCTTATACTACAGGAATTTGCCAGCACTAACAATATCTTTTTTTTTATAAGAATGACCCATTGTACATTTATCTGTTTATAGTTGTATAATGCTGTGGAACGTCTGTATAACTTAAGTTATATAGTCACTATAAACAGTCATTCCCTCACCAGCCACTCTTTTCCTTTTTTAAAGGTAATAATTAAAAAAACCCACCCCCTCAACTTGTCCTGTCACAGGGAAACCGCAAAGCCCTCTATCCTGAAGTCTTGATATATAACTTAAAGGTAGAGCTTTACCACTGAAATGTTATAATTCACTGACACTGGAGACTCCTTCAAAAGATGCTAGATAAACATGTCCTCAGAAAAACAAAACATATCAGCAAATACACCCGTTTTTAATCTGTTTATACTAAGCATCCACTATAGAAGCCCTTGTGTAAGTCGTTACTATAGAAATAACATTAAAATGAGTGGATTCATGATTCATGTAAACCTACGATTTGTGGAAATGAATCAAGAAACAGAATGAAGACATCTGCAGTAAAATGCTTTGGTAAAAATGAATCACGCTGCTTCACACATACAGTGGTGCTTGAAAGTTTGTGAACCCTTTAGAATTTTCTATATTTCTGCATAAATATGACCTAAAACATCATCAGATTTTCACACAAGTCCTAAAAATAGATAAAGAGAACCCAGTTAAACAAATGAGACAAAAAATATTATACTTGGCCATTTATTTACAGAGGAAAATGATCTAAAATTACATAGCTGTGAGTTGCAAAAGTATGTGAAACTCTCGGATTAGCAGTTAATTTGAAGGTGAAATTAGAGTCAGGTGTTTTCAATCAATGGGATGACAATCAGGTGTGAGTGGGCACCCTGTTTTATTTAAAGAACAGGGATCTATCAAAGTCTGCTCTTCACAACACATGTTTGTGGAAGTGTATCATGGCACAAACAAAGGAGATTTCTGAGGACCTCAGAAAAAGCGTTGTTGATGCTCATCAGGCTGGAAAAGGTTACAAAACCATCTCTAAAGAGTTTGGACTCCACCAATGCACAGTCAGACAGATTGTGTACAAATGGAGGGAATTCAAGACCATTGTTACCCTCCCCAGGAGTGGTTGACCAACAAAGATCACTCCAAGAGCAAGGTGTGTAATAGTCAGCGAGGTCACAAAGGACCCCAGGGTAACTTCTAAGCAACTGAAGGCCTCTCTCACATTGACTAATGTTAATGTTCATGAGTCCACCATCCGGAGAACACTGAACAACAATGGTGTGCATGGCAGGGTTGCAAGGAAAAGCCACTGCTCTCCAAAAAGAACATTGCTGCTCATCTGCAGTTTGACAAAGATCACGCAGACAAGCCAGAAGGCTATTGGAAAAATGTTTTGTGGACGGATGAGACCAAAATAGAACTTTTTGGTTTAAATGAGAAGCATTATGTTTGGAGAAAGGAAAACACTGCATTCCAGCATAAGAACCTTATTCCATCTGTGAAACATGGTGGTGGGAGTATCATAGTTTGGGCCTGTTTTGCTGCATCTGGGTCAGGACGTCTTGCCATCATTGATGGAACAATGTATTCTGAATTATACCAACAAATTCTAAAGGAAAATGTCAGGACATCTGTCCATGAACTGAATCTCAAGACAAGGTGGGTCATGCAGCAAGACAATGACCCTAAGCACACAAATCATTCTACCAAAGAATGGTTAAAGAAGAATAAAGTTAACATTTTGGAATGGCCAAGTAAAAGTCCTGACCTTAATCCAATCGAAATGTTGTGGAAGGACCTGAAGCGAGCAGTTCATGTGAGGAAACCCACCAACATCCCAGAGTTGAAGCTGTTCTGTACGGAGGAATGGGCTAAAATTCCTCCAAGCTGGTGTGCAGGACTGATCAACAGTTACCGGAAACATTTAGTTGCAGTTATTGCTGCACAAGGGGGTCACACCAGATACTGAAAGCAAAGGTTCACATACTTTTGCCACTCACAGATATGTAATATTGGATCATTTTCCTCAATAAATAAATGACCAAGTATAATATTTTTGTCTCATTTGTTTAACTGGGTTCTCTTTATCTACTTTTAGGACTTGTGTGAAAATCTGATGTTGTTTTAGGTCATATTTATGCAGAAATATAGAAAATTCTAAAGGGTTCACAAACTTTTAAGCACCACTGTAACTGTTTAAGTTCTTGCATACGTGTGGGCATCCTTGCTTGAACAGCTTTCGATAGATTGCACAGCTTCTCAGTAGGATTGAAATATTGGCCGTTCAAAAAGAAAGACAGATTTTACTCTCATTATACATATATACATTTATACAGTTGACTTGTTGTCTTTGTATTTCCGAGCTGCAGTCAGTGCTCAGGGTCAGCCATGGTACAGTGCCTCCGAAGTTCAGCTTGCCATGCTGTGATGAGGGTTTGCTGTTGGTATAATATTTGCAGTTTCGTACAAGCAAAAAGTTGTATACATCCAAAGAATCCAACAGTTATTGATCTACAGAAGAGGGGTTGAGTGAAGCTTAGCATTTATTTCCCCACTGATGTCTTCTGTGGGCTGATGGAAACACAAGAAATCCCTTTGGAAGCTTTGACCATGTTTTCTTTTGGGTCCCGTGACATCCTATTGAACTGCACCTTTAATTTTTTTTTTTATTGGCAAGCCTGGTCAATCACACACCAACAATCAGTGACTCCACATGAACTCTAGTTATCCATTTCCCTAGAGGTTCACATCCTCCTTCATGAATGATGTTGGCTCCTTAAAGTGCACAATCAGACGTGATAATGTAAAATGATGAATGTAATCTGTTCTTACTGATTATTGAGATTTTTTTAGATCACATTTTAGGAGCCTTTAATTCGTGAATACAGACAATTTCTGTGGGAAAAATGTATAATTAGCATATTAACTGCAGTGATTAGATAAAAGAAGAAGAAGAAGAAGAAGAAGAAACCCTGAGTTTGTGGGGTTAAGCAACAATGGCAATAAATCAATAACCTCAATAACTTCCATATTATCAGACTCCTGTCAGATGCATACACAACGTTCAGTTTAATTTTAGTTCCACAAAATAACTGCTGATAAGTGTAGTTATCTTCTCCTACGTCCATTTTGAAAATGAGCAAAAGGGGAACCAAAAAGCGTGATATGGAAAAGGCACCAGGGCCAAACATCTGGGTCAATACAAGGCATCAGAATGTAATATCAGAGAATGTTTGGATCTGTAGTATAGTCAGGTTGGGTTTTGTTTTTTTTTATTGTAAAGAACACAAAAGCAGGCTGAAGGCCACTAGGACAAGAGCTGAATGTGCTCGAACTTATGAAATCCAGCTGCAGCTCCAAGAACAGCCACCAGATAGCGTTAAGAGCTTTTCTTTGGTGTCTGTGCATATGGCTGAGTTCCCATTTTGCTAAATCAGGCATGAAGAGATTGACAACAGGGGAAGTGCAAACTAGTGAAGTCTTTCCAACCAACCCTAAAATGCACTTCTGAGGGATGCCTGCTAGTTAAGGCTGTGGTGAAGCGGGCGGGGTGTTATTAGGTGGCGTTATTAGAATTACTCCATTGGGCATTGTGTGCTGCTGCTTGGAGGGGCTAGTCTTGAGTGTTTTCTTTCCTGTTGTTCTCCTGGGACGTCTCCTCTTAGCCTTATGCAGTGCAGCCATTTGGGATTCCGGTCTGTCCAGGAGCGGGTCCAGGTGAAGTTTGCCACTAACAGCATCTGAGGACTCATCAATATAGGCTAGATTTTCTCCAAAGTAATCTAATGGTTGTGAGAATGTAGGATCTGTTATTTCTTTCCTCCTGATCATGTCTGGCACCTTCTCCAGCTGGGTTGCCTCTGAGCTCGGCTCAGATTCCGAGTATGATTCGTTGGATGTATATGAGTATGAGGAGGATCCAGATTCAGATTGGTCATCATAATATCTGTCCTCTTGTCTCCTGCTTTCTCCTGGACCAGTATTGCCTGGACCACTTTGGCTGGTTCCGTGACTACGGGTGCCATGGCGACGTCTTCGCCGTCGGCGCTTAAACGGGTCGTCCAGCTTGCCAGCAATGCGGAAGTCCACAGACATGTTCTGGATATTCTGGGTCCAGTCAGTAGCATGTGCTCGGAGTCCTTCCATCTGGGAAAGGGGAACAGATTTACAGATGCATTGTTTTTATTCTGTAAGGATAGTAGATATTTTTATATCCACATTCACTGGCTATGCTCAATCGCGTACTCTGATTAGCTACTCTACTACTAGGTTATCAGCTCATATACCATGAGTAGAGAAAAACAAAATGGTGGAGCGTTTTGCTGAACCATCCGAGGACGAAATAAAAACTCGACTCAAAAACAAAACCCCCAAAATACAAAAAAGCAACAAAATATGGAATGAAAGTATTACACTACGTTCAGACTGCAACCTGAAACGACCCATATCCGATTTGTTGTGAAATCCGATTTTTTTGTTAGGCCGTTCACATTACCAATTATATGAGACTTGTATGCGATCTCCAATATGAACGGAAAACGACCCAAAAGTGTCACGCATGCGCAAATTGACACGTAATAAGCACATCTACGTAATACGTAAAAAAAAAAAAAAGCGCACTCTTCAAGCTTTACTTTGCAAGTAAAGCATGGAGATGATGCGAGACCTGGCGATGTGGTTTTTGTGGCGGCGGCGGAACTCACACAATAATCTGATTAATGTGGGCAGCAGACTAATGAGACCGAAGGTGTCAAATTACTGGAAATTTCCAGAACAATCTTATAATCTTGTAATACAGGATGGTTTAAGTTATAAATCAGTTATAGAAACTGTTTTATTTAATCAGGCTAACAGATCAACATCCAGGTCCCTACCAAATCCACCATTAGCTTGATCAATTCTATAAAAGTCTATTTAAATTCTGAAAACTGTACAAATGTTGTTGTTTTCCACCAAAGAGGCGGGATTAGCCAACGCAGAATAGTGACGTTTGTCTCTTGTTGATGACGTGTAGGTCGCATGAATGCGACCTGTCCGGTCAGACTGCAGTCGCATGTGAAAATAACGGATATGCATCAGAATTAGGACCACATATCCAAGCGGCCTGGGTCGCATGTGAAAAAAATCGGATCTGTGTCGTTCAGATTGTCAATAACAAATCGGATACAGGTCGCATATGGGCAAAAAAATTGGATATGGGTCGTTTCAGGGTGCAGTCTGAACGTAGTCTTAGGTGGAAAGAATGTATAATTTTTTTAATTTTTCAAGAATTAGCATTTTCCACAAATTGCTACTGTAATTTTGCTGGTTTATTAAGCAGAAATTATTTTGTTGGACGTTTTGTATAGTTTTAATTTATCGAATTTGCAAAAAATAAAAATGCTCTGTTTTTCAAAATCCAGTGAATGTGGATATAATAAAACAATTATTCCACTCAATCTCGTCGTACATGGCTTATAGCCAACTCAGTGCTATCAGCTCATGTACGAGTCGATTTCGTAGAATAATTGTTAAATATAGCATCAAGCAAGATAAGGCCTGGTTTGGAGTCAAACTGGTCTGGAAGCAGTCCAAAGTGAGTAATTACCTCCATCTGAGGTACATACTGGTATAAGATCAATAATCTACCATATGTACCATAAGAGGGAAGCTGTAGGGTGCCAGTGAGTGAAACGAATTTTAATTTGTTTCCATTTAATGATATTTAATGTTCTGGCAGTGCCTTGTATAAGAATTAACCCCATATTTACCTTTTCCACATTTTGTAGTGATACAACCTGGAACTGAAATAGACTTAACTGGGATTATATATCATAAATTTGCACAAAATTGCCCATAATTTAGAAACTAGCCCTGTGTCTGAAATCACTCACTCATTCACTACTCCCTACTCACTATACTGGAAATTACTATATAGAGGACTATATAGTGAGCTCATTGATAAAATGAAAAAACACTTTCGGACACTTATCCGTCCTGCTGTTATTTACATCATTACTGTCGCACAATTAAAACATGCCAGATCAGTCGGCTGGTGGGTTTTCAAAATAATAAATACATGTGATAAATCCATATTATACTGAGCGTATTTCCCACATTAATAAATACAAAGTACTCTGTGTCTGCTGCATCTTTCAGTTCTTTTAAATCAAGGCTGAATATCTACTTTCTTCTTTGCCGCTGCCTTTTATTAAATCAAATTTGAGGCTTTTGATTTGATTTATTTCAGCGTGACCACAATGCATGATGGTAATGATGATATTGCTTGGTTAGTGACTATCGTTTGTACACTACTTTTCATGATGCATTGTGGGATACTTTAGGTGCACTATATAGGGTGTAATAATGCTCACTATCAGACAGCACTACAAAATGGCGAATTCACTATATAGTCCACTATATAGGGAGTAGGAAGTGATTTCAGACACAGGGTAGGAAAATTTAAATAATTTGCTAATGTAGTTACACATACAAAAAGTAAAAGTTATAAATGGATAAGTATTTACCCCTGTTGACATAAAAGCCCTAAATTAATTCTTGACATTAAAAGTTGTATAATAAGTTAAATGGTGTCCATCTGTGTGCAATTAAGTGTCAAATGTTCTCCATACAAATACAGAGCATCATGAAGACTAAGGAGCCATCAAAACAAGTCTAGGACAAAAAAAATCAATCAGGGATTAATTATCTCAAATTTTACAAGTCCCATGCAACACCATTAAATACATTAATAAAAAATATAGGAAGAATATGGAACAATCACAAGTCTACCCTGAGGGGGCCGACTACCAAAGCTCAGTGATTGGGTAAAAAGGGCATTAGTCAGTGAAGCAACCCCATTCACAGCAACAGAGGGTGAATACTTATACAACAGAAACGTTCAAGTGGGTAAACACTTATTCAAGTCACTGTATGTGGCACATCCCTACAGGGCTTTTAACTGTGGCAAGAATCCCAATTGTTTCAATATATCATCAGCTACCATCCTTATTAGGATGAGGAATAACATAAGCTCTATAAAGAAGTAATGAGATGTCAGTGTAGGCATGTAACTGCAAAACTAAAAGGCGTCAGTACACAACACTAGTTTTGTCTGTAACTTACCTCAGCACGGGTTTTTCTGGACAGGACTCGTAGCCAGTTCCCAATCATGGTGAGGATGGAGGCAAAGTAAGCCAATCCAAGTAGAATCCAGAACCACACCAGAGGTTTATACCAGTGCTCTGTGCCCTTAACACCGCCATCACCTAAGCAAGAGGTGTAAAGTAATTAAATGACTTACACTAAGGTAAATATGCTAATAGCTGACTAGAAGAGTTACAGTGGTGCTTGAAAGTTTGTGAACCCTTTAGAATTTTCTATATTTCTGCATAAATATGACCTAAAACATCATCAGATTTTCACACAAGTCCTAAAAGTAGATAAACAGAACCTAGTTAAACAAATGAGACACAAATATTATACTTGGTCATTTATTTATTTATTGAGAAAAATGATCCAATATTACATATCTGTGAGTGGCAAAAGTATGTGAACCTCTAGGATTAGCAGTTCATTTGAAGGTGAAATTAGAGTCAGGTGTTTTCAATCAGTTGGATGACAATCAGGTGTGAGTGGGCACCCTGTTTTATTTAAAGAACAGGGATCTATCAAAGTATGATCTTCACAACGCATGTTTGTGGAAGTGTATCATAGCACGAACAAAGGAGATTTCTGAGGACCTCAGAAAAAGCGTTGTTGATGCTCATCAGGCTGGAAAAGGTCACAAAACCATCTCTAAAGAGTTTGGACTCCACCAATCCACAGTCAGACAGATTGTGTACAAATGGAGGAAATTCAAGACCATTGTTACCCTCTCCAGGAGTGGTCGACTAACAAAGATCACTCCAAGAGGAAGGCGTGTAATAGTCGGCGAGGTCACAAAGGACCCCAGGGTAACTTCTAAGCAACTGAAGGCCTCTCTCACATTGGCTAATGTTAATGTTCATGAGTCCACCATCACGAGAATACTGAACAACAATGGTGTGCATGGCAGGGTTGCAAGGAGAAAGCCACTGCTCTCCAAAAAGAACATTGCTGCTCATCTGCAGTTTGCTAAAGATCACGTGGACAAGCCAGAAGGCTATTGGAAAAATGTTTTGTGGACGGATGAGACCAAGCTAGAACTTTTTGGTTTAAATGAGAAGCGTTATGTTTGGAGAAAGGAAAACACTGCATTCCAGCATAAGAACCTTATCCCATCTGTGAAACATGGTGATGGTAGCCTCATGGTTTGGGCCTGTTTTGCTGCATCTGGGCCAGGAGGGTTTGCCATCATTGATGGAACAATGAATTCTGAATTATACCAGCGAATTCTAAAGGAAAATGTCAGGACATCTGTCCATGAGCTGAATCTCAAGAGAAGGTGGGTCATGTAGCAAGACAACGACCTTAAGCACACAGAGTTGAAGCTGTTCTGTACGGAGGAATGGGCTAAAATTCCTCCAAGCCGGTGTGCAGGACTGATCAACAGTTACCGGAAATGTTTAGTTGCAGTTATTGCTGCACAAGGGGGTCACACCAGATACTGAAAGCAAAGGTTCGCATACTTTTGCCACTCACAGATATGTAATATTGGATCATTTTCCTCAAAAAATAAATAAATAAATGACCAAGTATAATATTTTTGTCTCATTTGTTTAACTGGGTTCTCTTTATCTACTTTTAGGGCTTGTGTGAAAATCTGATGATGTTTTAGGTCATATTTATACAGAAATATAGAAAATTCTAAAGGGCTCACAAACTTTCAAGCACCACTGTAGCTATGGATATTCTTACAGTCGTCCAGAAGGGAATAAAGCCAGACCTGAGCTGATAAATAACCAGCAGTGGTTCCTGACTATAAATTTTGATGAGGTAGGACAACATTAAAATTGACATAGCCATTAACAAAAAGTTAATTTGAGATGCTATCATAATTAACATATTCTATAGGGTATTATCAAGTGAATTTTTAAGATAACCCCATAATAAGCAGTTGAGAATCAACAACAAACAGCCATACAAAGAAATCATACAAAGAAAGACTTATTCAATTCGATTTGTTACCGCTTACCTATGACTGCGATGTCAAGGACTTAGTTTTTCTTTATAAGGTTTTATATGGACATGATGACACTAATACTATTTTCTTAAAATATGTAAGTCATGGTCACGCACGACGATCCCATCCATCCATTATCTGTAGCTGCTTATCCTGTTCTACAGGGTCGCAGGCAAGCTGGAGCCTATCCCAGGTGACTACGTGCAAGAGGCGGGGTACACCCTGGACAAGTCGCCAGGTTATCGCAGGGCTGACATAGAGACAAACAACCATTCACACCTACGGTCAATTTAGAGCCACCAATTAACCAAACCTGTATGTCTTTGGGGGAAACCAGAGCACCCAGAGGAAACCCACGCAGAGACGGGGAGAACATGCAAACTACACACAGAAAGGCCCTCGCCGGCTACTGGGCTCGAATCCAGGACCTTCTTGCTGTGAGGCGACAGTGCTAACCACTACACCACCCTGCTGCCATGACAATCCCAGTTTAGCGAAATTAAGTACTTAGAAACACCATTTTGTAAAACCGCCGTGCTAAACTCTGGAACCTTATATGCAAATTAGCTACACCTATTAACTTCCTTAGTTTAAAGTCTTTCAAGGTTTTTGTGACTAATGTGTACAAGGATCAGTTAATTAACGTTTTTGATACTGACAGGCCTTGCTCATGGAGCCTCTGTCATAATTGTGGTTGCCACTGGCAACAATAAATTTTATTTCTTTTGCCTAAATCCTTCAAGATTTCTAATGTTTTAGTAGGGAGGTGCCTTACATGGGACTCTAGGTCCCGTTCGTGCCTATGCTTTTGGACCTTCCTGTTTTGCTTTTTTCCGTTGGTTTTATTTCATTTGCATGTCTTGAAAATTTGTAGGTTTGGTGTTTGAAGGCCAGTAAAGCTGTTAAAGCTAGACGGCCTTTCAATTTCATAAAATCGGTGAAATTTAGTTCCCTCTGAAATTTTGTCATTGTGATACATGTTTATTTCTGTAATATCTAACAAAATATCAGGCCGTTCTGTGGCTGGGAAGTTATTTAATTTGAGGGGATTAAAGCAAATAATATGCATGAAATCGCTCGCTTCACACAGTCAAGCAGACAGAGGAAGTCCGTGTGTGTGCGTGCACAGGTTTACCTTTGAGAGTGCACTGACAGTTCCGTCGTTGTCACTAAACGAACAGCTGATCACACCGAGCTGCTTGCTGACCGCTGATATTTATTAGTTTGATATTTCCTGCGTTTCCTTCCCTTCGCAACGTAATGTATTTTCTTCTCGCTTTCCGTTACTGTAGTCGGTCTTTCACATTTCATTCGCACGTTCGCGTCTTCCATTTTTCTCTCCTGTTTCAAATTTGTATCCCACAATGCCTTGCACGAATGGGGAAAGCCCACCACGTCATGCATGACATAGTATCTTGAATTGGGTCATGGTGAAGCAGGAAAAAATAACAGAGAATTTAGGGCCACATGGCCCTAAATTCATTAATTGTTCTATTAAAAAAAAAAAACAACTAATAAAATTGTAAGTCTGTGATTCAAATTCAGTAGCTTTCAGTCCACCAAACAAAAATAATTGGGCGTCAGGGAAAATTCTTTTTATGACCTACACTTGAAACATCTGAAAGGCAGTATAGCTTTAAAAAAAATACAGCATGCTGTCTAGCAGCTCATTCTGAGCGGTTTTAGATGTTCCTTTGTTGAATTGTGTTCAGTACAGCAGTTGTTTCCCATTGCAGTTTGTGAGCTGCACACAGAAGAGCTAATATGATTAATCAGGGTTGCGAGGTTTCAACAAAAATTTACAGCCAAGCTACAATTCAAAAACCACACAAAAGATCTGAAACTAGCCCAAAATGTTCGGGCGCTGGAGAAGAGAGATATTCTTTTCTTCTTTTTCTCAGCATTTGCATGTGAAACAAGGACACCTTCATGCACACACTTTTCTGATGTACAGATATTATCCACTCCACAATCCCTCTTTCCCTCTGCCTTTCTTTGCAGTACCCCTCTGTATCTCACAATAGAACTTTGCACATCATAGACACACTGTCTGCGCTTACAGTTTGTATTTGTTTGTAGAAATATAAAAGATATAATTCCAATTATTTGCTTTGAAACAGTAGCAAGATCTTGGTAGCCACAGAGTATTTTGAAACCAACCCCTAGTAACCCTGCCCTGTTCGCTGCCAGTGTTACACGAGTACTACTTTAAAAAGAAATGATGCCTATTTTAACCCCTCACTTTTATAATAACTATATAATAATTTTAGCTGAACCATTGTGCATGATTTTTTCAAGATAATACAGTCTATGCTTTTAAAGTAAAAAAAAAATTGAGAGAATGACTATTTTATATTCTGCGACATACGTCTCAGCTATATTTGCTTTTTTGTTACAAGCTAGAACGAGTATTTTTAACATTCCAGTTAATAGAAATGTACAAAACATGCTCAAATACATAGAGTACAGTGGAAAATCTATTGTTTTGTAGACATCAGACTACATACTATACACCAGAAAGTTAACTCTTATTATTCTATCCACATTCACTGGATACGAGCAATCATGCGTTCTGATTGGCTGCTCTTCTACTAGGATATCAGCTCATATACCGTGAGTAGAGAAAAGCAAAACGGCGGAAGGTGTTGCTGAACCAGCTGAGGGTAAAATAAAATTATTATAGCATTTTTCACAAATTACTACTGTTATTTTGCCGGTTTGTTTACAACCCCGATTCCAAAAAAGTTGGGACAAAGTACAAATTGTAAATAAAAACGGAATGCAATAATTTACAAATCTCAAAAAGTGATATTGTATTCACAATAGAACATAGACAACATATCAAATGTCGAAAGTGAGACATTTTGAAATTTCATGCCAAATATTGGCTCATTTGAAATTTCATGACAGCAACACATCTCAAAAAAGTTGGGACAGGGGCAATAAGAGGCTGGAAAAGTTAAAGGTACAAAAAAGGAACAGCTGGAGGACCAAATTGCAACTCATTAGGTTAATTGGCAATAGGTCATTAACACGACTGGGTATAAAAAGAGCATCTTGGAGTGGCAGCGGCTCTCAGAAGTAAAGATGGGAAGAGGATCACCAATCCCCCTAATTCTGCGCCGACAAATAGTGGAGCAATATCAGAAAGGAGTTCGACAGTGTAAAATTGCAAAGAGTTTGAACATATCATCATCATCTACAGTGCATAATATCATCAAAAGATTCAGAGAATCTGGAAGAATCTCTGTGCGTAAGGGTCAAGGCTGGAAAACCATACTGGGTGCCCGTGATCTTCAGGCCCTTAGACGGCACTGCATCACATACAGGCATGCTTCTGTATTGGAAATCACAAAACGGGCTCAGGAATATTTCCAGAGAACGTTATCTGTGAACACAATTCACCGTGCCATCTGCCGTTGCCAGCTAAAACTCTATAGTTCAAAGAAGAAGCCGTATCTAAACACGATCCAGAAGCGCAGACGTCTTCTCTGGGCCAAGGCTCATTTAAAATGGACTGTGGCAAAGTGGAAAACTGTTCTGTGGTCAGATGAATCAAAATTTGAAGTTCTTTATGGAAATCAGGGACGCCGTGTCATTCGGACTAAAGAGGAGAAGGACGACTCAAGTTGTTATCAGCGCTCAGTTCAGAAGCCTGCATCTCTGATGGTATGGGGTTGCATTAGTGCGTGTGGCATGGGCAGCTTACACATCTGGAAAGACACCATCAATGCTGAAAGGTATATCCAGGTTCTAGAGCAACATATGCTCCCATCCAGACGATGTCTCTTTCAGGGAAGACCTTGCATTTTCCAACATGACAATGCCAAACCACATACTGCATCAATTACAGCATCATGGCTGCGTAGAAGAAGGGTCCGGGTACTGAACTGACCAGCCTGCAGTCCAGATCTTTCACCCATAGAAAACATTTGGCACATCATAAAACGGAAGATACGACAAAAAAGACCTAAGACAGTTGAGCAACTAGAATCCTACATTAGACAAGAATGGGTTAACATTCCTATCCCTAAACTTGAGCAACTTGTCTCCTCAGTCCCCAGACGTTTACAGACTGTTGTAAAGAGAAAAGGGGATGTCTCACAGTGGTAAACATGGCCTTGTCCCAACTTTTTTGAGATGTGTTGTTGTCAGGAAATTTAAAATCACCTAATTTTTCTCTTTAAATGATACATTTTCTCAGTTTAAACATTTGATATGTCATCTATGTTCTATTCTGAATAAAATATGGAATTTTGAAACTTCCACATCATTGCATTCCGTTTTTATTTACAATTTGTACTTTGTCCCAACTTTTTTGGAATTGGGGTTGTACATTCTAAGCGGAAATGATTTTGTCGAACGTTTTGCATAAAGTTTTTATTTATCGAATTTGCAAAAAAAAAAAAATGCTCTGTTTCTCAAAATCCAGTGAATATGGATAGAATAAAACAGTTATTCCACTCAATCTCATCATACATGGCTTATAGCCAACTCGGTGCTACGTGCCTTGTCGGCTATCAGCTCATGTACGACTTGATTTCGTGGAATAATTGTTAACTATGTTTTTTTTTGAGCGATCATGGCAGTATTTCATATCATGGAACTAACATTATAATGGATTAAATGAGGCTTTGAAATATACCTGCTACATAGTCGCCAAAGCCGACAGTGGTAAGGGTGATGACCACAAAGTAGGCGGATTCTAGTAAGGACCACTTCTCCACCTCCTGGAAGACCAGTGTAGGCACAAAGACGAAGAGTATGCAGCCCAGCAGGATGGACAGCACAGCGGTGATGATGCGAACAATAGTGGAACTCACTTTCCACTTCTGTCAGCATTAGAACAGAAACAAGAAATTACAGAAAATTAGGAGGCAAAATTGAAAGGTTCAAACGTTAATGTTTTTAGAGTGGCCATTAAGAATGTGTAATGAAATACATGCCAATGTAAAGGTGAATTTAAACAGTGATGTTTGTTCATCATCATCATCATCATCATCTCAGTCTCTCACCAGGAAGAGCATCTCTATCTTAGCAATAGCGTTCCTCAGCCCTGTTCCTAAATGGTCCCCTACTCCAGCTAGCAGGAACCCAAACATAGGGATCCCCACCAGGGCATAGCAGATACAGAACAGCTGTCCCCATTCTGTCTTTGGGGAGATGTTCCCATAACCTGGAGCCCACAGGAAAATGCTATGTGATTTGAGGCCCTGATATTTATAGAGAACTTGCAGGGTGAACAATCCATACAATGCTTGAAGCAGGCCAATGCCTTGGAGTTAAAAGGGAGCAGGACTCATGCAGCATTGTCGAAATGCCATACCAATGGTGGTGATGATCGTGCCAGAGAAGAAGAAAGCGCTGGCAAGGTCCCAGCTGCTGCTGAATGTGTCATTGTTCTTTGGGTCAACACCAGCCCCAATGGCATCTGTAACCTTCTGCAGAGACATAAAGAATAATAGTTTAGATGGCTGGTATGTTTAGACAGCAACTAAGTACACACCAGGCCAGCATTCCTTCCACTTGATCAGATTACTGTGTATAAGGCATCATTGTGTAACCGTGTGCTGAAATTGTGGCAATGAAAATATCACCAGCCATCAGTTGTGTTTTTTTTTTTTCTTTCTAATTAGCTTAGGGCAAATGTCATGGATGTAACAATGAGAGATGACTGCCAATTTAAGTTGAACATAACATCAGGTGATTCCTTCTGCTCTGTACACTGTGGCCATTTTACTGTATTAGGTAGACTTGATATGGTGCACTTCTGTAGGTAAAAAAAAAGAAGAAGCAAAACTCCCTTCCCACTTTCCATTGATGAAAAGGATGAATGAGGGTAGATCAATATTTTAGATTTATTTACATATACAGTACTGTGCAAAAGTCTTTGTGCTGTAGACCAAAAAATGGCTTAAAAATAATGAAATGACATGTTTCAACATTAAAAAAAATACTATAAACAGGAAGCAGTAAGCCATAATAAATGAAACAAAGTCAATATTTGCTGTGAGGCGACCCTTTGCTCTTCAAAAAATAGTAGTCTCAGGTACGATGAGTGCAGTCTGATAAGGAACTGAGCTGTAGGTTTTACTGAGCATCTTCCAGAACCAGCCACAGTTCTTCTGGACACTTTGGTTGTCACACTCGCGTCTTCATTTTGCACCAAAACCCAGTAGCCTTCATTATGTTTTCTTTTTTAATCTGAAAAGTGGTCTCTTATGTCATATGCTGCTTACAGTGCCTTGAAAAAGTATTCATACCCCTTGAACTTTTTCACATTTTTCCACCTTACAACCACGAACTTAAGTTTTTTATTGAGATTTTATGTGATAGACCAACACAGAGTAGCACATAATTGTGAAGTGAAATGAAAATGATAAATGGTCTTCAAAATTTTAAACAAATAAAAATCTGAAAAAAATGTGATGTGCATTAGTATTCAGCCCCCCTGTGTCAATACTTTGTAGAGCCACCTTTTGTTGCAATTATAGCTGCAAGTCTTTTGTGGTATGTCTCTACCAGCTTTGCACATCTAGACACTGAAATTTTTGCCCATTCTTCTTTGCAAAATAGCTCAAGCTCAGCCAGATTGGATGGAGAGCGTCTGTGAACAGCAATTTTCAAGTCTTGCCACAGATGCTCAATGGGATTTAGGTCTGGACTTTGACTGGGCCATTCTAACACATGAATATTCTTTGATCTAAACCATTCCATTGTAGCTCTGGCTGTATGTTTAGGGTCATTGTCTTGCTGGAAGGTGAATCTCCTTCCCAGTCTCAAGTCTTTTGCAGCCTCCAACAGGTTTTCTTCTAGGATTGCCCTGCATTTAGCTCCATCCATCTTCCCATCAACTCTGACCAGCTTCCCTGTCCCTGCTGAAGAAAAGCATCCCCATAGCATGATGCTGCCACCACCATGTTTCACAGTGGGGATGGTGTGTGCAGGGTGATGAGCAGTGTTAGTTTTCCGCCACACTTAGCGCTTTGCATTTAGGCCAAAAAGTTCAACTTTGGTCTCATCTGACCAAAGCACCTTCTTCCACATGTTTGCTGTGTCCCCTACATGGCTTCTTATGCCTGTCTTTCAACAATGGCTTTCTTCTTGCCACTCTTCCAAAAAAGGCCAGATTTGTGGAATGTACGACTTATAGTTGTCCTGTGCACAGATTCTCCCACCTGAGCTGTAGATTTCTGCAGCTCCTCCAGAGTGATCATGGGCCTCTTGGCTGCTTCTCTGACCAGTGCTCTCCTTGCTCGCTCTGTCAGTTTAGGTGGACGGCCATGTCTTGGTAGGTTTGCAGTTGTGCCATACTTTTTCCATTTTTGAATGATGGATTGAACAGTGCTTCTTGAGATGTTCAGAGCTTGGGATATTTTTCTATAACCTAACCCTGCTTTAAACTTCTCCAGAACTTTATCCCTGACCTGTCTGGTGAGTTCTTTGGTCTTCATGATGCTGTTTGTTCTTCAGTGTTCTCTAACAAACCACTGAGGCCTTCACAGAACAAGTGTATTTATGCTGAGGGTAAATTACACACAGTAGGACTCTATTAACTAATTAGATGACTTCTGAAGGCAATTGATTGCACTGGATTGTATTTAGAGGTATCAGAGTACAGGGGGGCTGAATACTAATGCACACCACATTTTTCAGATTTTTATTTGTTTAAAATTTTGAAGACCATTTATCATTTTCGTTTCAATTCACAATTATGTGCTACTCTGTGTTGGTCTATCACATAAAATCTCAATAAAAAACTTTTAAGTTCGTGGTTGTAAGGTGGAAAAATGTGAAAAAGTTCAAGGGGTATGAATACTTTTGCAAGGCACTGTAGATACAGACTTTTTTTTCTGTAACATTTAATTTAGTTCTGGAAAATGAACATTTGGACTCTAAAATGTTTTTGTACTGACTCGATAATGTAGAAGTCATAAAATAGAAATCTATAACAAAGTTTGTATGGGAAAAAAAAGTTGGGTGCCTAAGACTTTTGCGCAGTATTTTATCTAATCTCATCTCATTATCTCTAGCCGCTTTATCCTTCTACAGGGTCGCAGGCAAGCTGGAGCCTATCCCAGCTGACTACGGGCGAAAGGCGGGGTACACCCTGGACAAGTCGCCAGGTCATCACAGGGCTGACACATAGACACAGACAACCATTCACACTCACACCTACGGCCAATTTAGAGTCACCAGTTAACCTAACCTGCATGTCTTTGGACTGTGGGGGAAACCAGAGCACCCGGAGGAAACCCACGCGGACACGGGCAGAACATGCAAACTCCGCACAGAAAGGCCCTTGCCGGCCACGGAGCTCGAACCCGGACCTTCTTGCTGTGAGGCGACAGCGCTAACCACTACACCACCATGCCGCCCCCGCAGTATTTTATAATGGCTCATAATTATAGCTACAGTGTAGGTGTATTTGATAATTTGGCAGCATCAAATGCTTGGATTTAGACTTGAGCTATCTAGAGATATCGCAAAAATGGTCCTCCATAGACTTTCACCGAGTTTCTGTTTGAGTAACGATAATGTATACTCATGTATAAAAGCATAAAAAGCAACTTAAGATGATGAGGTTGTTTGGGCAGTTAATAATATGTAATATATCTATCAGTCAGTATTGTCATATTAACCGAACAACTAGAATTCAACCCAGTAGCTCCTGTTACTTGTATACCCTGGCCTGTGCTATAGTTGCTTGGAATAAAATTTCCTTAAATTAAATTATGCAAGTGTGACATTTTTACTTCCTCTCACATACTGTATGAACACAAATGTCTGATGATTAAGTGAAAATGTTTTCACATGACGTAGATTTGTATTTATCTGAAATGGAATATGCCAATGCATCAAATGCATTTTTTTTTTTTTTGCTAAGAGTCAGGCCTCATTTTACTACATTTCTGAAGCACTGGCAAGTTTGACTGGCTTTCTGGCTGGTTCCTGATTTGGACAGTTGCCGCTCAGAGTGTTTTCTCTAATGAAATTCTCCTCGGTGTTTGGAAGCAAAATGAGCAAACTGGTCACTGAAGATATACTCTTATTGCGCCAACATTCCGCCATCTTGTAGACCCGCCATCATTTCACTACACACAATGGGACAAGGCAATGCCTTGCCATTTTGGCAAGCCATCTGCAGTATGCAAATTTTAACACAAAATGACATTTATAGCCCAACTGTTGACAATTATTAGCTCATCCGGCCAACAGGCGATGAGTTTATGCCATCATGTGTTGTCTGTCCCGCGTCATCCACATTTCACGAAAATCGCTTCTTCTCTCTCAAGTCTTCATCGATTTTTACTCTTTTTGGCAGGAAGGTAGGTCTGCCTGGGGTGCATATAGCTTCTACCCAAATTTGCATAATTGCAATTAATAATGAAGATATGGAGTAATTAATCAATCCTTAATGAGCAGTTTCCACACAAATCACTTCTTCTCCCTCAGTTCTTCACCGATTTTGATTCTTTCTGGCATGAAGGTAGGGGGACCTAGGGTGCATATAACTTCTACCCAGGTTTTCTTAATTACAATTATTAATGAAGTTATGGACTATTTAAGCCTTAATGAGCAGTTCAACAAAAATTACTTCTTCTCGGTCAATTCTTCGCTATTTTGGATTCTTTCTGACAAATAGGTCAGTATTCCTAGGGTGTATATAGCTTCTATATATAGCTTGTATATAGTGTATATAGGGCGGTACTGTGGTGTAGTGGTTAGCGCTGTCACCTCACAGCAAGAAGGTCCGGGTTCGAGCCCCGTGGCTGGCGAGGGCCTTTCTGTGCGGAGTTTGCATGTTCTCCCCGTGTCCGCGTGGGTTTCCTCCGGGTGCTCCGGTTTCCCCAACAGTCCAAAGACATGCAGGTTAGGTTAACTGGTGACTCTAAATTGACCGTAGGTGTGAATGTGAGTGTGAATGGTTGTCTGTGTCTATGTGTCAGCCCTGTGATGACCTGGCAACTTGTCCAGGGTGTACCCCACCTTTCGCCCGTAGTCAGCTGGGATAGGCTCCAGCTTGCCTGCGACCCTGTAGAACAGGATAAAGCGGCTAGAGATAATGAGATGATGAGATAGTGTATATAGCTTGCACCATTTATTGCACAAGGTGGCCCACTTTAGATCATTCCTTCTGGACTAGACAGGGCCAGACTGAGCTACGCTATCATTGATGGTCTCATTATTTCACTGCATCAGCAGTAAGCTAGGATTTAAAATATGCATCATGTTTTCATAGAGATGTGTGTTGTGGAAGTCAATGCAGGTTAATTTTAAAGTTGTATACACCAGTAAAACCAAGCATTTCACAATATACCTCCTCAACAATTCTGAAACCAGAATAAAATATATTTTGAGGTTTGCTGTTTGAGCATTCCATTAAGACATAAAAGGACAAAGGACACATTTAGATCAATTACATTAACATTCTTCATTTAATACCAGTAGGAATAACTACTTTTTTGTTTCCTGTACCTCAATCAGTGCTTGGAGTATATCAGGGCTCACGCAAGTATAATTTTCTAGGAATTCCCGTCGGGTGTCCAGAAGCTTGATGTGGATTCCTTCCTCATATGGAGACTCTAGGAAGTGAAACACTAGCGCTCCCATGACCAGGTAGACCACCACAGATGCCAGGATGCACAGCAGCGTAGAGCAGCGCATTGCTGTTCTTCTGTTCAGGCCCGAGGCCACTTGCTTCCTACCCCTGCTGCCAGTGCTGCTCCTGTCTGTGCCAAGCCTGAGCAAGTAACAACAGACTCAAAAAGAAATCCTTTAGAGTGCAAAACCTTTCAGTTGTTTTAGTTTTGTCATCAGATTAATCAGTCGATAATGACTGATGGACCAATTAGCTCGTTAATGTGTTTTTATTTTAAACTCAATAGAAGTGATTCACCACAGGAGCGCAGAGTCGACTAGTAATGGCCGTAAACCATTAATTTGAGCATTTCATTGACACACAAGGACGGATCATGGAACAGATAAAATCTCAGAGTTTAGTTTTCGTTCGTTTCATACTCACACCAGCATACATAAAAATTAGACTGATATTTTATGGACTAAAGAAGGAAATTAAGACTTCCATGTGTACTGTCTAGTTTCAATCTTGACAATAGATTTCTACTGTGTCTATTCATGGGCATTAATCTTATTATAGCTTTAACGTTATTAAAGGTATACTTTTTAAAATTATTATTATGGCCAAGTTCTTGCCCGAACTGATATTCACATCATCGGTTTTTCTTTGGCTAATTAGACACAAGGTACACCACCACACTTGCCAGAGCAGCTGGGGATTAGGTACCTTGCTCAAGGGCACTTGAGCCAGTCCTACTGGTTTGGGGAACTGAACCAGTGACCTTTTGGTCCCAAAGCTGTTTCTCTAACAATATGGAATGGCTTCCCTTAAAGATATAAACCATTGTTTATCAGTCTAATGTCTATCCAGGAATGGTAAATACCTGAGTACTATTTTGTTCTTTGTTACCAAAGTATCGTTTTGGAGCATTTTTGCTTTATTTGAGTGTTCTTAAACATGAATATTGCAAGTTGGCCTAGTGGTTAGTGTGTCTGCCTCTTGATCAGGAGATCGTAAGTTCTATTCACGGTCGGGTCATACCAAAGACCATTGTGAAAATGGTACCTACTGCTGTCTGGCAAGGCACGCTGTAATACAGATGTGAGTGGGGAGTCAAACTCTCACAGTTACCAGAGGACTAGCCCCCCACTGTAACCTATGCAATAGGCGAGAGGCCAAGGGCTACGGAAACAGAGATCAGCGCTGCCCTATGCGCCACATGAGATGGGAAGGGACTTTTAAAAGTGAAAAATAAATTTAAGTACACTTAATTACATTTGTAAGTAAAAAAAAAACCTCATGCTTTTTACTCCCTAAATTTTGATTTAGACTTTAAGAAGAAGAACAACTTTATTCATCACACGCTTGTGAAATTCCTCTCTGCATTTAACCCATCTGAAGCAGTGAACACACACATGAGCAATGAGCACACACACACACACACATACCCAGAGCAGTGGGCAGCCATGCTAACAGCGCCCGGGGAGCAGTTGGGAGTTAGGTGCCTTGCTCAAGGGCACCTCAGCCCAAGGCCGTTCCATATTAACCTAACCACATGTTTTTGAACTGTGGGGGAAACTGGAGCACCCGGAGGAAACCCACGTAGACAAGGGGAGAATATACAAACTCCACACAGAAAGGCCCCCGCCAGCTGCTGGGCTCGAACCCAGAACCTTCTTGCTCTGAGGTGACCGTGCTAACCACTTATACCACTGTGCTGCCCACAAAGTAATCGTTACAAATGCTGAAAATCTCTTCTCTCACACGGTCAATGACTGTATGCTATACATCAGCTGCCTTCTCATTTTACACTATACAAAATTTCAAGTTGGTTAAACTTAGAAAACAAAGTTCGCCTGCTGACCTAAAAATGTGAGTAAACTCAACTTGAAGATGACCTTTGTTTCAACTCACAAGTAGTCAAGAAAATTGATTACTTATAAACTTGAATTCAATATACAAAACTTAAGTTGTCATGACAATTGGAGTTAAAGAGAAGAAATAGGTTCACATAACTTAATTGGGCAACCTTTTTTTTTTAAAGTGATATACATTTCCGTTTAAAGCATCGGATTATCAATGTAGAAAGAACCATCAAGAATTGTATGAACTGGTCATCTGTAGTGACCTTCTCATGCTACACAATGGAGTTAGAGATAGCTATAGCTATCCGTATGCATCTGAAGAGAGGTAAGCCACTGAACTGCAGTGTGAAAAGACTTGTATAAAATGGGGTGTCTCCTTTGCCTCCCTAGAAGACATAAACTCCATTTGAAAAAGCATGTTGGGGTAAGTTTTATTAATATGTTAACATTAACAAGGCTCAGAGCCGGCCCGTGGCATAGGCAATATAGGCAAATGCTAAGGGCGCTGCGTCCATCCAGGGGCGCAGAAACGGGGGGAGAAAAATTATAACTTCCACTATTCTGAAAACGAGTTAGCATTATAATGTCTTAGCCTAATTTAATTGTACAGCAAAGCATGTAGTCAGGGTGCGATTTGTCAAAAAAGGCAGGGTGGGGTGGGGTGGTGATTGTTAATCATGAAACAATAAGCGCTCAACAGTAGTTCGCCCTGTCTATAGTGTGTCTTCGGGCGCACAAGTGCGCATCCGCGGCTATTCTCTGTTTTGGCCAATTGCCTAGAGCGCAAAGTGTGCCCAGGGGTGCCAAGGGCGACCAAAACCCCACCAAAAAGGAGGGATGGAGTTATTGAATGGAGATGTTACCAAGTGCATCAGTGGTGTACCGTGTTTTCAACCACTGTGCTGCCGAACTCTAGTACCGCGGAACACTAGTGTGCCGTGAGAGATCACCAAGTGTACCGTGGAAAATTATAGAATGACTGTATATTGTAAATATTGGCAACAGTGTTTTAGTTTCAGTCAACATTTTCTATTGGTGATGTGCCTTGAGATTTTTTTCATTGAAAAAAGTGCACCCTGGCTCAAAAAGGTTGAAAAACAAGTGTAGCCTACGCAGTACTGGTCGGTGATTCCCTTATGCCTACTAAAAATGCACAATGATAGGTTATAAGGGGGGCGGGGGGAGCGGTGTTCATCGGGGAATGAGAATGGCTATCCACTGCAAAAAGTAGCCCCGACTACAAGTGCTTAAATGAAGAAATCCAAATGAAGGCTACAGGAAGAAACAAATAGAGCCAAGTATAGAGGTAAGTCTGATCTAATCTCTCATATCAACCATTATAGTGGCAAATTAATATTTTAGACGCCTGAATCAATGTCTGCCTAGCTAACTAGATGCAAACAGCAATAGACTTCAATAACAAAGTACCCATAATAGCACTTTTGTTTGAAAATACAGCCCATTGATGTCCTAACAGGGTGCTTAAGTTTGCACAATTTAGAATTGTAGAATTTTTTATTCATTTAATTTGTTAATTCTTCAGAGATGACTTAACTTTTAATAGCAAAAAAGAAACTAAAAATAATTTCTTGTTTATTGTCCATGCACTATACACTTTGAACAGGGTGCGGAAGAGTTTTTGCCCATTATATGGAGATATGTATTGAATTTGTCTGGTCATTTTACTTTGTGACACTTTATGTGAATAATGATAATAATAACAATAATGAAAAAGATAAAAATGACTTCTTGTTTATTGTCCATGCACCATACATTGTTTAATAGTAATAGAATAGAGTGATTAGATTAAAGTGTTATTTAGATGTTATTAGAGGGTTTTTTTTCTTGGGGGGGCGCCAAAACTCAATCTCGCCTAGGGCAGCCAAAGACCTAGAGCCGGCCCTGACAAGGCTATATTGAAGTCTACTGGAAGTCAGTTGATTGACCAATTAACAAGTGCTTATGAGAAACATGCGCTTTAGTCAAGCTCTTTCATTAATTGATTTTTGTAAATTAGGCAAAATTGTGATAAATCTGTATAATTCAAGCCATATAGATGAGAAAAATGTTTCAAAGGGAGGAATTTGTAGCTCTGTGTTACTAATAGAAGCAATCATTTTACTCCAGTGTTGGAAAGTTGGTTAAAACGAATACAGTAATAACAGCTTCGGTAAGACTTTCTCATGTTTCTTTGATTCCAGTGCCTTTATTCAGAATTTTTTAAAGGTGACATATTAAACCCCTTTTCTACAAGTTGACACAGGTCCCTGAGGTCTGTGACATGTTTTGGTTAAAATACAACAAGGATAAAGCACAATGGCTCCATTCTCACCCTGTCTAAACAGTGGCTTATTTGAATGTCTGTTCCTTTAAATGATAATGAGCCACTACTCACCCCACCCCCAACCAGTTGGGTAGCACTTTCCTCATGAATATTCATTCGGAAAGGCTGTTCTCAAGCCATGATTGGAGATACTCAGATACATCATTCTAATGAGCTCTCCTTGTGACATAGGAAGTGGAGCTGAATCTGAACAGCTTCTATAAAGCATATATGCAGAACCATGGCTTCACTTTGGTTTATAAATGCCTTGAGACCTCAAGAATGGCAAAGGAATAGTTTTAAGCGTTAACAATAAATCTAATATAGTAATTTTTACGATTAAAGTGATTTATATAGGTAGCGGCCTGAGTGAATGACCTTGATGTCCGTAACGTCACAGCAGGAAGTCTATCGGTCTCATCGCCATTTCCGCGATACTAAAACACAGAGCTGACTGCAACTCCGATCCTCCATTTTGAGCTAATTTATCGCCATGCCACGTAGGTGTGTTGTTGGCAGGTGCAGCAACACGACAGAAGGTGGATTTATGTTGCATTCATGGCCCAAGAATGTTCAAACTGCAAAGATTTGGACGTGTTTTGCAAGAAGTTCACGGGCACATTGGGCAGCTACGAAGTGGTCTCTCCTCTGCTTTGCACATTTTACTGAAGACTCGTACGAAACCTCTGATCTGTTGAGGAGCGTTGGCTATAAGCCCGTATTGAAAGACGGTGCAGTATAAACAATTAAAGAAAACTACAAGAAAAGGAAAGTATTTATTTTATTTATTTTTTTAAAAGGAAAGTGAGTTTAGTTGCACCAGTTCTACCAGAGTGAGCCGAGGGTCGTTGGTAAAACCCGGGACGGAACGGGTCAGGACATATCGCTTGAGCAATGACCTCCCTGCACTTGTTGCTAAAACCAGTGACATCCTGTTCCGTCCCAGATTTTAGTAATTGCCTGAGCCAAGCAGTAATGGCGGAGTACTCCATATGGAGAGAATGAAGAATGAGTGGAGCAGCCACCTGATTTCTAAACTGGATATTGCTGCAGTCTCGCCCTTACGTGGAAGAAGCAAATGAACAGAGAACTGAACGAACAACTGAAAGTCAGATTGTTTCAAAACAATCGGCCAGAAGATCGGCCTTCAAGAAGCGAGAACACAGAAGGGTAAGCTCCGACTCTCATTTAGATAAAAAAACAACACGTTGTTTACCTGCACTTAGATTAATACATGTAACTTGTATTGTGTGTTTAAGTTACCGATATAAGATTATTTAATTTGCTTCAGAATGTGATTGTCTCAGTTCATCTGATTATTTAATGAGCCTTTTACATTTTATCAGTGAAAATGCATGCATGTACATGTATGTTGCATAAGTTATAACACCTATCCTGTTTTAATGAGAGTCAACCCACAATCAATGAAGTCAAATCAGTCTTAGTTGAGCAAGTCGGTAACGCTATTTCTTACCTTCACCATAAATTTTTATTTATATGACTTTGGTCTATGGTTGTCAAAGGCCTCGGCCTTAAAACCGGTTCCCACAGTGACGACACACACTCAGGGCTGGCTGGCTCAGCGGGGCAGCTCGAATGCCAACTTTGCGGTCAATTTTAACTCTCAAAACTATATATTTATTTTAATTCCCATTTATGCAGCATACAAGAGTCGAGGATGGAGATACTATCCACTCAGAAATTTATTTAAAAATAAAGGTACTGCGTATCTCCTTTAAGCATGTTTTCTGAAATAAGCAGCACGAAAGATGGACTAGATTGTCATGTTTATGGGTTGGTAGGCACTCCAAATGTATGTGCACAAGCTCTGAAAAGTGAATTTTTCATAATATTTACCATTCAGCATTGTAGATTTGGAGTTACTCTTCGACTTTTATTACAACCAAGTTTGGAGTTGATAGATTTTCCTTCCGTACACTATATCTGCACTCGATAGAGATGACATTGAAAAGGCTGGAATATTGTATGTACTGTACCTCTCTCTTTGGTTTTTCCTTTTCTGCTTTCTCCAGCTGTTTTTGTGGCTGAGGATGGAATCTCTGGAGCCGTAACTGACCGGGAAATCCTCACAGTCAGACCGGGGAGACACTAATGACAAAGAAATAAAGATATATCCTAAATTAAGAGCATGTATTCAGAATACACCTGAAAGTTCACATCAAAAAAGTTTGCGTCTGTATGAAAGATTGGCTTGAAGCTGTAAAACCTTTTCATGAAACACACTGGAAACAATTTACACTATAATCCCAGCCTGTATCCCACCTCATGCATGGCTGGCAATAAAGCTGTGTATTTTTGTCTTTTCATTTGTCCAGGGCGTGTTTGGCACTTCTTTAGAGTCATGTTTTGGAACAGCCATTGCGTAGGAACAACCGTGGATGCACCTGTGGTAAGCTGTAAAGTATATTAACCATATACCATTCACCAGAAGTCGCTGGGAAAGGTGAACTATTTTGCAGGAAAAACATATTTCGGCAGCTCTGGAGTGAGACACAAGAGGCATGAAAAGTTAATCGACCGTGAAATGACAGAAAAGTCACGTCAGGTCTGCATAAATAATCACCTGAAGAGCTAAGAATGGGAATAACATTTTAACAGCTTAACAACTCTTGAGGTCCATAAAGGAATAAGCTCAGGGTTAATGTGATGGTCTGTCATTCGTATCTCACTTGAGTGATGATGTTGATATTACTAATGTTGCACAAATAGATGATCTGACCACTCATACATTGTAATTAGATTTTTTTAGGGGGTGAAGATTTAAGTGGTAAGCCTATACCCGTAGAATGATACTGAGAATTGTGTGTAGTGGTCTGTCTGTGGCTGTGTGTGTGTGTGTGTGTGAAGGTTTAGATTAGATGCCAGGGGTGGAGGAACACATTTGTGTGACAGTTTAATAGGCTTGAGCTAATTCAGATAGCAGGAGTTGCTGCTGACTCTACAGCTGCAAGATCAACCTGAACTGCACTGTAGAAAAGTGACTATAGACATCATTTTAATGCACACATCCCATTACCCCAAGTGGTATTCTCTATGGAATGGCACCAGTTCATGCTCGAGAGCTAGACTGATGTGTTTACTCACAAGTCACACATATCTGCACACACATTTGTTATTAAGTGTTATAATAGCAACGAAGAACGTGCACATTTTCACCTGTGCAGCTCCATGACCATACATGACCAACTCACGATGATGCACAGCATATAAAGTGAGCAAAAGTATACAACTGGAGGGCACACATGCACAGTTACAGCGAAACAGTTGCACAGTTCCAAGCAAATGTGATACATGACATGACTATTACAATTTATAAGGCTAATGTCCACTTCTGAGCCAAGATGGTAAAATCACCATGAACCATTTCATCTAATATACAATCATGCACATAGACACCCACACAGAGACACTCATGTCCATCTCTTACCTCAGAGTACGGTAAATGGTCCAGGAAATTCCAAGAGGCAACCACAAAGTGCAGGAGTCTATCCAGATAGTCAGTGCGTTTTGCTGGGTGTGTGTCTGAGACACTTTGCTGAGCGTCCAAGAAATAAAAAGATACTCAATCAAATTGACTCAAGCAAGTTTTAAGAGAGTGGTGCACCAAGTGTGTTTCCGTGAAAGAGGGCGGGGGACAGATAGGGAATGAGAGAGGGAAGAAATGAATAGGTACTAATGTGAGGGCGAAAGAGAGAGACGCAAAGAGTGAGAGAGCAAGAGAGAGAAATAAAGGGAGGGGTCGATGCAGATATTCTCAGCCTGACTGAGTTAACTGCTTAGTTCGTATTATGTGTCTTGCTGCTTTCTTTCCTCTTTTGCCATTTCAGACAGTATTTCACTGCTCCTCCTCCAGTGGACATAGTCGATGTGGTTTTGGAGACATTCCATGAAATATTTACAGAGAAAGAAACAGCGACCATCCTTCCCTTTTACAATCTGTCAAGCCTGCAATCTGTCAAGGCACACACAAGTAACTTATGACTCAAGACTCAGAATCTCAGTAAACTGATAAATCGAAGGTATTTGTCATTTCTGGATATGGATCATTCTATATGAACACCAGTATTTCATATGAAACTAAAATGATATACTGTATGTTTATTGGTTAAAGTTTAAAAAAAATGCATGAATGGAAAACAAACCTACAGAAAACACACAAATTTTATATTTTAATTATAACAGCAAAATATAAAGAGTAAAAAAAAATTATTGATGGTTTATCATTTCAAAACGCGACATCTAAATATTAGCAAGCATAGGAAAACATGCTGTATGCATTTTAAAGCATTAGTTCACATGTTGTTGTTTTTGGCCATATTTTCAAATACAGATCATAAAAATGTATATGTGACATTATGATGTCTGGTATAAAAGAATGTAATATTATTATTGTTATTATTTTATTATTATTTATTTTTGTAAATTATTCTTTATACAGGGCGGCACGGTGGTGTAGTGGTTAGCGCTGTCGCCTCACAGCAAGAAGGTCCGGGTTCGAGCCCTGTGGCGGCGAGGGCCTTTCTGTGTGGAGTTTGTATGTTCTCCCCGTGTCCGCGTGGGTTTCCTCCGGGTGCTCCGGTTTCCCCCACAGTCCAAAGACATGCAGGTTAGGTTAACTGGTGACTCTAAATTGACCGTAGGTGTGAATGTGAGTGTGAATGGTTGTCTGTGTCTATGTGTCAGCCCTGTGATGACCTGGCGACTTGTCCAGGGTGTACCCCGCCTTTCGCCCGTAGTCAGCTGGGATAGGCTCCAGCTTGCCTGCGACCCTGTAGAACAGGATAAAGCGGCTAGAGATAATGAGATGAGATGAGATTCTTTATACACTCATAAAAAAGGATTATGAGGATATTTAAAACTCAATAATAATAATAAAAATAATAATAATAAATTTTACAATTACAACTTAAACACTTAAGGCTACTCCTAGACAGACAAATATACTTTTTAGGGTTCTAGATTTTACTTCTTTTTTTTCTAAGAGTGTATAATTTTCTCCATTTAACGAAATAAGAAAAAAACCCTGTATTTTTAGTAGTAAACCCCTTTTTATCAATAATACTTACCCTAAAGTTGACACTTACTGTATTAACCTGTCTTTCCTTCACCTCATCGATTCTCTATCACCTTTTCTGTCATGTTTGTTCCTGTATAAAATGTATATATAGCATACACTATACTGGTTTAACCTGGTGACTTGTCCAGGGTGTACCCCGCCTCTCGCCCATAGTCAGCTGGGATAGGCTCCAGCTTGCCTGCGACCCTGTAGGACTGGATAAGTGGCCACAGATAATGGATGGATGGATATACTGGTTTATGGTTTGTGTACCGTATGTAGCAGTGTTACATTCAGTTCAGCATACCTGTGGGAGCTTTGCAGCAGACATGTTGCAATCATAGCAAGCGTAAATCCGTAAACTCGGAGTCATATTGCTATCAGCTACGGTACATACTGATCTGAGCATACCTGCATAAGCTATCTGATTTAAAAACCATCTGGTAGCCAGGTTGACATGGCCACATCACAACAACTTCCCTGCTGACTTGAAAACAGCTGTTGTTGGAAGCAAGCCTCAAATTTAAAGCACAATTTCCTTTAATAAAGTCATTTTTTGAATGTGACAACTTCTTTTAGTTCCTGGAGCAAGATCACTTTGCTGTTTTTGGAACAATATTCCTTTCAGCTATTTGCTGCCTTCCAATGTCATAATTTTACATGTGCACCTTTAAATTGTTATATTTTAAAGTTGATCGTTTACTTTGGAAAAATTTCATCCCAAAAAATATCTCCAAATACACTGGCTGGTTTCCAGACAGAAAATCTATTGTGTGGCTCCACATTTTTGTTTGTTTGTTTGGTTGTTGTTGGGTAAGGTGTAGCTAGCTAATGTTAGTTTAGCGAGTAATGTTAGCCAAGTCACTGATTTTAAAAAAAGAAAGTGCTTTTTTCCCCAAAGAGGTAAAGCATTGTGTAGCTTCACTTTCAGTTCAGAAAAATGAACAAACCCCTTCAAGCTTGAAAAAGCTGCACTTCCTTCAACAGTTAAAAAAAAAATAATAAAAAGTGATCGAGATAATTGTTTGGCATGCTTGCAACTTGTTTTGGCGAGTTTCAGTTAAATCCTTGAAACTTATCTTCGCTCGCACATCTGCTCTCTGTTTTTCTGCTCAGTAATTTTCCATCACCCGTTGAAGCTACCCTATCACACTCAGTCAACTCTGCTTCCTGAAATTACATTTTACAATCATATCTATGGTTAGCGCTGTCGCCTCACAGCAAGAAGGTCCGGGTTCGAGCCCCGTGGCCGGCGAGGGCCTTTCTGTGTGGAGTTTGCATGTTCTCCCCGTGTCCACGTGGGTTTCCTCCGGGTGCTCCGGTTTCCCCCACAGCCCAAAGACATGCAGGTTAGGTTAACTGGTGACTCTAAATTGACCGTAGGTGTGAATGTGAGTGTGAATGCTTGTCTGTGTCTATGTGTCAGCCCTGTGATGACCTGGCGACTTGTCCAGGATGTACCCCGCCTTTCGCCCGTAGTCAGCTGGGATAGGCTCCAGCTTGCCTGCGACCCTGTAGAACAGGATAAAGCGGCTAGAGATAATGAGATGAGAATCATATCTATACACCAAACTCTTGAATATAGATATGTACACACACCGGCCACTTTATTAGGCACACCCATACACCTGCTGTTTGATGCAGTTATCTAATCAGCCACTCCCTTGACAGCAGCACAATGCATCAAGTCATGCAGATACCAATCAAGAGCTTCAGTTAATGTTCACATCATTCAAACATCAGAATGGGAAAAATTGTGATCTCAAAGTGTGACTATAATTGTGATCTCAAAGTGTGACTGTGGCATGGGTGTTGGTTTGAGCCAGATGGACTGGTTTGACTATTTCAGAAACTGCTGATCTCCTGGGGTTTTCACACACAACAGTCTCTAAAGTTTACACAGAATGGTGTCAAAAACAAAAAACATTGAGTGAGTGAGTGAGTGAGTGAGTGACAGTTCTGTGGGTGGAAACAAACGCCTTGTTGATAAGAGGTCAGAGGAAAATGGCCAGATTGGTTTGAGCTGCCAGGAAAGATAAATATAGTAACACATAGCAACTCTTTACAACCATGGTGAGCAGAAAAGCATCTCAGCATGCAACAGCAGAAGACCACATTGGGTTCCACTCCTGCAGCCAAGAATAAGACTCTTAGAATCAAGAACAAATTCCTATTAAAGTGGCCAGTGAGTGTATACTCATGTTTGACCTTCAGTAAACTGATAAACGTCTCTGAACGACTAGTCTGTGTCAGTGATTGTCACTCCCGGATCAATCTGTGAGGCAGAATCTCCTTAGCAGCAGAGGACATGTTCCTAGATCACTCAGTTCAACCTTCTTGAATACAGACGAATCAAAACCTATCACTAGGTTTCTTCGTACTTTTCATTTGTAGCTATCAAATCAGCTAACCTAGGAATTGCAGTACTGATGTTTGCCAGCTATGCATACTATACTAGGCTACTACTTTGGCCTTAAATTGGCTGTGTGCAGCAATATATGCAAAATGTTTCAATATTTTCAACAAAGGGGTTGCTTTGAGTATTTCAGAATGAATTAACTTCCTGGGTAACAGTCACTACAGTTTACACAGAGCATTACAGAAAACACTGTACCCACTGTGTACACTGGAGCCTCAGATTCCTGTTTTTGGCTAACAGATGCTAGTGGTCTTTTGCTGTTGTAGCCTCAAGAGTCGACATGTTGTGCATACATGGGAGGTCCAGATCAAGGTCACGACCAGTTCTGATTGAGGGAGTCGAGGTGGAGGCTGTGGATTCCTACAAGTACCTTGGGCTGTGGCTGGACAGCAAGCTGGACTGGACTTACAACACCAACCACTTGTACAGGAAGGGTCAGAGCAGGCTGTACTTCCTGAGGAGGCTGCGGTCCTTTAACATCTGCAGGAAACTCCTGTGGATGTTCTATCAGTCTGTGGTCGCCAGTGTCCTGTTTTACGCCGTGGTGTGCTGGGGGGGCAGCACATCCAAGGAGGACACATCCAGGCTGGACAAACTGATCAGGCAGGTTGGTTCTGTGGTCGGCATGAAGCTGGACTCTCTGGTGATGGTGGCAGAGAAGAGGACTATGGACAAACTACTGAACATCATGGACGATGCCAGTCACCCTCTGCACACCATCATCAGCAACCAGAGGAGCCTGTTCAGTGACAGAATGCTCCTTCCCAAGTGCAGGACTAACAGACTTAAAAACTCCTTTGTCCCTCACGCCATCAGACTGTACAACTCCTCTCGGGGGGGGTAACAGGAGGACAGAGGACGGGAAGGAGCAGTAGCCTAGCCTGACAAAAAGCAATACTGGACAATGTGCAATATAATGTACAATACCTCTCCTGCTGGGCTTTTTGTCCTTTTTCTTTCTTCTTTTTCCATATCTTATTCTTTTTTATATTTGTATATGTAAATATTTAATGTAATTTAATTTATCTAGAAGTTTTCTCTATTTTCTATTCTCTGTTTATCCTGTAATGATGCTGCAGGAATTTTAATTTCCCTGAAGGAACCCTCCCAAAGGGATCAATAAAGTTCTATCTAATCTAATCTAATCTAATCTAATCTAATCTAATCTAATCTAATCTAATCTAATCTAATCTAATCTAATCTAATCTAATCTAATCTAATGAGATGCTTTTCTGCTCATCACGGTTGTAAAGAGTGGTTTATTTGAGTTACGGTAGCCTTCTTGTCAGAACTGCAACTCACTAGATGTTTATTTCTTCACACAATTCTGTGTAAACACCAGAGACTGCTGTGCGTGAAAATCCCAGGAGATCAGCAGTTTCTGAAATACTCAAGCCAGCTCATCTGGCAGCAAAAAACATTCTGTGATCAAAGTCACTCAGATCATATGTCCCTCATTCTTATGTTTGATAGGCTACTTAAATACTGTAATTGCATGAATGAACAGCTGTAAAGGTGTTTCTATTAAAGTAGCCAATGAAAGAAAAATTTTTTAAAATGCCAAGTGACACAATAGCTTTCCAATGGAAGCCATTTAATGCATCTGGAAGGAGTTTTCTTAGAAGCATTTTCAATGGCGCAGGAATGGGAGGGAGATAAGTCACACAATAAGGACACTATTTAGTGGTGATTAATTAAGCTGAATGTTGTTGCAGGACCAATATTTAAATAATATTGAGTGGTATATCAGATATATTCCATTCAGCTAGCATGATATTGAACAAATAGCTGAATGGAATATATCTGATATACCATGAAAAAAACCAGCCAATATTATTATTATTCCACATACACATTCCTTTCGGGGGCGGCACGGTGGTGTAGTGGTTAGCGATGTCGCCTCACAATAAGAAGGTCCGGGTTCGAGCCCCGTGGCCGGCGAGGGGCTTTCTGTGTGGAGTTTGCATGTTCTCCCCGTGTCCGCGTGGGTTTCCTCCGGGTGCTCCGGTTTCCCCCACAGTCCAAAGACATGCAGGTTAGGTTAACTGGTGACTCTAAATTGACCGTAGGTGTGAATGTGAGTGTGAATGGTTGTCTGTGTCTATGTGTCAGCCCTGCGATGATCTGGCGACTTGTCCAGGGTGTACCCCGCCTTTCGCCCGTAGTCAGCTGGGATAGGCTCCAGCTTGCCTGCGACCCTGTAGAAGGATAAAGCGGCTAGAGATAATGAGATGAGATGAGATACCATGAAAAAAAACAGCCAATATTATTATTATTCCACATACACATTCCTTTCGGGGGCGGCACGGTGGTGTAGTGGTTAGCGCTGTCGCCTCACAGCAAGAAGGTCCGGGTTCGAGCCCCGTGGCCGGCGAGGGCCTTTCTGTGTGGAGTTTGCATGTTCTCCCCGTGTCTGCGTGGGTTTCCTCCGGGTGCTCCGGTTTCCCCCACAGTCCAAAGACATGCAGGTTAGGTTAACTGGTGACTCTAAATTGACCGTAGGTGTGAATGTGAGTGTGAATGGTTGTCTGTGTCTATGTGTCAGCCCTGTGATGACCTGGCGACTTGTCCAGGGTGTACCCCGCCTTTCGCCCATAGTCAGCTGGGATAGGCTCCAGCTTGCCTGCAACCCTGTAGAACAGGACAAAGCGGCTAGAGATAATGAGATGAGATGAGACATTCCTTTCGGGTGTTCAACGCATCTTTCTCTTTCAAAATTCTCTCAAAATCTTCCATATTTAACAAAGCAAACCTGGCGGCCATGTTTGTTTACAAATTGTCACAGTTGCTCGCTAGCATGGAAGTTTTACATCTCCGACATGTGATGTCATGTTGTCTTGACAATCATGCAATATCGTAAACCATATTCAACGCTCGTTCTCCATTGGGTAGAGTGACGTAACACACAGAGGATAAGCGATATGCTAACAATATTGCATGCTATCAAACCAAATGAATGAAACCCGCTAGAAGGGAATAGAATGCATGTTTTTATTCCATCGAAAAAGTGTCCTGTATGTATAATAATAAGGAATATTGATTCAGGAACAGGTCTATCTCTGTCTGGTTCAGTTCTTCAACCTTGCAAGTCAAGCATAAGCTACACCGCATTGTCCAACACAGAGAAAATCATTGGCTGCAGTTCTACCTCTCTTAGATTTGTCTTCTAGGGTGGGGTAGAAGGTGGGGAAACATGGCTGACACCTCCCCCCACTAGCCACACTCGTCCGGCATTTCACTTCACAGTGAAAACCAAGAATAAGAGTCAACAAACCCTGCATATCTTCTTTCCCAAGACTACAATGCTCTGAAATAAGAACCCTTCCCACATCCGTCCTCACTGATGTAATGTGTAACATGTAACTGCATAACACAACACACTCGTTGCTCGGATATTTACCTGTATATATTCTTCAATATACATCATTAAATTGTACTCATCTCATTATCTCTAGCCGCTTTATCCTGTTCTACAGGGTCGCAGGCAAGCTGGAGCCTATCCCAGCTGACTACGGGCGAAAGGCGGGGTACACCCTGGACAAGTCGCCAGGTCATCACAGGGCTGACACATAGACACAGACAACCATTCACACTCACATTCACACCTACGGTCAATTTAGAGTCACCAGTTAACCTAACCTGCATGTCTTTGGACTGTGGGGGAAACCGGAGCACCCGGAGGAAACCCACGTGGACACGGGGAGAACATGCAAACTCCACACAGAAAGACCCTCGCCGGCCACGGGGCTCAAACCCAGACCTTCTTGCTGTGAGGCGACAGCGCTAACTACTACACCACCGTGCCGCCCATTAAATTGTACTATTTTTTATAATTATTCAATACTTAGCAGTCATAATAATAGCAATTACATCATTAGCATACTTTTTCACCACTGGTAGTATTTATATGGTATAAAGTGTCCTGCATTTTTGCACTGAACTGTATTGTAGTGTATTGTAGTGTACTGATATACGTTTAATGATATCAAACCAGAATAAATTTCATATACTTTGTGAATAAATGACTCTGATTCCCATGTCCTACTTGAAACAACAACAACAACAACAACACATCAATCAGAAGCTGAAAAAGATTAGGAAATTATGATTATTTTTGTTAAAATGGGAACAAAAATTAAAATAAATGTAACAGATTTAGTAAAACACTCAATACCAATATGCAGCCATCAATTACACATTAGGACTGTGAGTACATCAGTGATGCTCTATTATTCATGATGATGTACCACTAAGCTGCCATGTCTACAAAATTGGCTGCATCATCCATTTTCCATTCTTGTGATCGCCTTTACACAGTACAACGATTACATCTCTCCAGTAATCTCTCTCGGCTGTTGAAAAAGCTCAAAGTTATAGGACAGCTGCCCCGGGACAGTCTTAACTGCCACTGGGGATCGAAATCCGCTTGTAATAGAGAGTAAACCAGTTGGAGATGATGGAGGAATGGCCTACAGTAATACTCCTGAGGGAGTTTGACTGTAACCACATCATCTTGGCTTTCCATAGATGAAAGTAAACAACAGTTGCCCTAGTCAGTTTTAACCAGCTGTTAAGTGGTCACATGGTCCAATTTTTTTTTTTTTTTAATTTAAAGACCTATCCTTGGTAATTTCTGGCTTTTATGCTGGTTATGCACAACAGTGATAGACTGATTAAATGTGTTGTACTGGAGCACTCCATGTGCCAATTTCCTTACACTGGGCTCTGTGCCATATTCAGTAAAAAATAAAATATGCTTAGTGCCTGGTCATTTTACTAAGGAGCTTCCATAGTTCAGTAAATATCTCAAACATATTGTTGCCGTCTGTCAGAACAGGGAAGGGCAAATCGCCCTGACACTCCTCAGCAATATCATCCATCAGTTGCATACAATATGGAGGAGTAGATCTACACTTTCAGAAAGTCCTAAAGTACATTCCAAATAGGTGACTCATACGTGTTTGAAACTGAAATCAGTGATCATACGTACAGTACAGTATCCGCTTGCATCCTGACAGCTCCTGGAGTGTTCAGCACAACCTCCATTTGCAGCTTGATTCAGTTTCAGCAAACTTTTATGCCCACTTTGCTCTTTCAATGCAATTTGTGTGAGAGTCTCCAGCTGTCTTCTCTTCCAGGCTCTGAATGTGATTCAACAACTGTTAAACAGGAGTCTTATTACCCTCATGGGAGGCAGCGGTAAATCACGGTTGTTTTGTGAACTGATTCACAGGACACATTCACTGGCTAAATGTAAAAAATATAAAAATTGATCAGTGGCAGAAAATGATGATTTACTCATGTAGAGAGAGTGGGAGTGTTATGAAAGGAGTTTTGAATGAGGAAGGGGAATATAATATGCTAGAGCTGCTAAAAAAAGTGTCTGACTGATCTTTTTATGAGCCTTTTGACCGATGATGCTTGGTTTGTAGACTCCATGTGCACTGTCAGAAATAGAGATACAGTAGGAGTCCATTTCTGTCCCCCAAGGTACAATCTACACTAATGTACCCCCTAGTGCTCATTATTGGACCTCAAGGTAACTATGTGTACCTTTTTAGGGCCAAAAAGGTACAACCCCGATTCCAAAAAAGTTGGGACAAAGTACAAATTGTAAATAAAAACGGAATGCAATAATTTACAAATCTCAAAAACTGATATTGTATTCACAATAGAACATAGACAACATATCAAATGTCGAAAGTGAGACATTTTGAAATTTCATGCCAAATATTGGCTCATTTGAAATTTCATGACAGCAACACATCTCAAAAAAGTTGGGACAGGGGCAATAAGAGGCTGGAAAAGTTAAAGGTACAAAAAAGGAACAGCTGGAGGACCAAATTGCAACTCATTAGGTCAATTGGCAATAGGTCATTAACATGACTGGGTATAAAAAGAGCATCTTGGAGTGGCAGTGGCTCTCAGAAGTAAAGATGGGAAGAGGATCACCAATCCCCCTAATTCTGCGCCGACAAATAGTGGAGCAATATCAGAAAAGAGTTCGACAGTGTCAAATTGCAAAGAGTTTGAACATATCATCATCTACAGTGCATAATATCATCAAAAGATTCAGAGAATCTAGAAGAATCTCTGTGCGTAAGGGTCAAGGCCGGAAAACCATACTGGGTGCCCGTGATCTTCGGGCCCTTAGACGGCACTGCATCACATACAGGCATGCTTCTGTATTGGAAATAACAAAATGGGCTCAGGAATATTTCCAGAGAACATTATCTGTGAACACAATTCACCGTGCCATCCGCCGTTGCCAGCTAAAACTCTATAGTTCAAAGAAGAAGCCGTATCTAAACATGATCCAGAAGCGCAGACGTCTTCTCTGGGCCAAGGCTCATTTAAAATGGACTTTGGCAAAGTGGAAAACTGTTCTGTGGTCAGACGAATCAAAATTTGAAGTTCTTTATGGAAATCAGGGACGCCGTGTCCTTCGGACTAAAGAGGAGAAGGACGACCCGAGTTGTTATCAGCGCTCAGTTCAGAAGCCTGCATCTCTGATGGTATGGGGTTGCATTAGTGCATGTGACATGGGCAGCTTACACATCTGGAAAGACACCATCAATGCTGAAAGGTATGTCCAGGTTCTAGAGCAACATATGCTCCCATCCAGACGACGTCTCTTTCAGGGAAGACCTTGAATTTTCCAACATGACAATGGCAAACCACATACTGCATCAATTACAACATCATGGCTGCGTAGAAGAAGGGTCCGGGTACTGAACTGGCCAGCCTGCAGTCCAGATCTTTCACCCATAGAAAACATTTGGCACATCATAAAACGGAAGATACGACAAAGAAGACCTAAGACAGTTGAGCAACTAGAATCTTACATTAGACAAGAATGGGTTAACATTCCTATCCCTAAACTTGAGCAACTTGTCTCCTCAGTCCCCAGACGTTTACAGACTGCTGTAAAGAGAAAAGGGGATGTCTCACAGTGGTAAACATGGCCTTGTCCCAACTTTTTTGAGATGTGTTGTTGTCATGAAATTTAAAATCACCTAATTTTTCTCTTTAAATTATACATTTTCTCAGTTTAAACATTTGATATGTCATCTATGTTCTATTCTGAATAAAATATGGAATTTTGAAAGTTCCACATCATTGCATTCCGTTTTTATTTACAATTTGTACTTTGTCCCAACTTTTTTGGAATTGGGGTCGTACATATATGTTCCCAAGCAGTATATAAAGGGTACAAATAAGTACTTTAGAGGGTACTGTCCCAGCGACAAGCCATTGTACCCCTAAAGGTACAATAATGTACTTTATTTTCTGAGAGTGTAGAAATATACTGGTGGTCTATTGCAGTGGTTCTCAAACCCTTTGTAGCCAGGGACCACTTAAACTGTAAAATCAATTCCACGGACACCTACAAATATTTCTTGAAAATTATTTTTAAAAATTTGAAATTATATTTTTCAGAGCAGGAGCACAGTGGTGTAGTGGTTAGCACTGTTGCCTCACAGCAAGAAGGTTCTGGGTTCAAGCCCAGTAGCTGACAGGGGCCTTTCTGTGTGGAGTTTGCATGTTCTCCCCATGTCTGCGTGGGTTTCCTCCGGGTGCTCTGGTTTCCCCCACAGTCCAAAGACATGCAGGTTAGGTTAATTGGTGGCTCCAAATTGACCATAGGTGTGGAGGTGTGTGAATGGTTGTTTGTCTCTATGTCAGCCCTGGCGACTTGATGATCTGGCGACTTGTCCAGGGTGTACCCTGCCTCTCGCCCATAGTCAACTCGGGTAGGCTCTAGCTTGCCCGTGACTCTGTACAGGATAAGCAGTTACAGATAATGAATGGATTTTTCAGAGGCAGAGGACGTTCTATTCCTGAAATTTCCACTGATTGAACACATTAAGTCTGAACTGACTTTGGTGCTTGGACCCCTAAATATAATAACTTAATGTGACATTGCGATTTCCACCAGTGTAACAGAGAAAAAGAAAAGACATGGACTCCCTAGCTTAGCTTCACAGACCTTTGGGGATCCCTGGATTCCACTTTGAGAACTACACTGATCTAAACTTGAGTGCCCAGATGCTCAACCAGTAGTCATTGAAGGACATGCGTTAGAGTTTCGTGTGGTTATTGATCCTCCTTCCCTTCAAGATCAATGTTGTTACATATCTGACCTGTACACATCCTGTCAGTGGACCAACAAAACACAAAACCTCCCAGACGCCATTGAAGGAGCAATAGCATCACGTCCTCAGACATTACCTCAGCAAGATGACCTCATGCTCTTCCCAAATACAGTGGTGCTTGAAAGTTTGTGAACCCTTTAGAATTTTCTATATTTCTGCATAAATATGATCTAAAACAGCATCAGATTTTCACGCAAGTCCTAAAAGTAGATAAAGAGAACCCAGTTAAACAAATGAGACAAAAATATTATACTTGGTAATTTATTTATTGAGGAAAATGATCCAATGTGAAAATGATCCATATCTGTGAGTGGCAAAAGTATGTGAACCTCTAGGGTTAGCAGCTAATTTGAAGGTGAAATTAGAGTCAGGTGTTTTCAATCAATGGGATGACAATCAGGTGTGAGTGGGCACCCTGTTTTATTTAAAGAACAGGGATCTATCAAAGTCTGATCTTCACAACACATGTTTGTGGAAGTGTATCATGGCACAAGCAAAGGAGATTTCTGAGGACCTCAGAAAAAATGTTGTTGATGCTCATCAGGCTGGAAAAGGTTACAAAACCATCTCTAAAGAGTTTGGACTCCACCAATCCACAGTCAGACAGATTGTGTACAAATGGAGGAAATTCAAGACCATTGTTACCCTCCCCAGGAGTGGTCGACCAACAAAGATCACTCCAAGAGCAAGGGGTGTAATAGTCGGCGAGGTCACAAAGGACCCCAGGGTAACTTCTAAGCAACTGAAGGCCTCTCTCACATTGGCTAATGTTAAATGTTCACGAGTCCACCATCAGGAGAACACTGAACAACAATGGTGAGCATGGCAGGGTTGCAAGGAGAAAGCCACTGCTCTCCAAAAAGAACATTGCTGCTTGTCTGCAGTTTGCTAAAGATCACGTGGACAAGCCAGAAGGCTATTGGAAAAATGTTTTGTGGACGGATGAGACCAAAATAGAACTTTTTGGTTTAAATGAGAAGCGTTATCTTTGGAGAAAGGAAAACACTGCATTCCAGCCTAAGAACCTTATCCCATCTGTGAAACATGGTGGTGGTAGTATCAGGGGTTGGGCCTGTTTTGCCGCATCTGGGCCAGGATGGCTTACCATCATTGATGGAACAATGAATTCTGAATTATACCAGCGAATTCTAAAGGAAAATGTCAGGACATCTGTCCATGAACTGAATCTCAAGAGAAGGTGGGTCATGCAGCAAGACAACGACCCTAAGCACACAAGTCATTCTACCAAAGAAAAGAAAGAAAGAAAGCACAACTTTATTCATCACACACTTGTGAAATTTCCTCTCTGCATTTAACCCACCTGAAGCAGTGAACACACACATATACCCAGAGTATCGGGCAGCCATGCTAACAACATTCACACCTACGGTCAATTTAGAGTCACCAGTTAACCTAACCTGCATGTCTTTGGACTGTGGGGGAAACCAGAGCACCCGGAGGAAACCCACGCAGACACAGGGAGAACATGCAAACTCCACACAGAAGGGCCCTTGCCAGCCGCTGGGTTCAAACCCAGACCCTTCTTGCTGTGAGGCGACCATGCTAACCACTACACCACTGTGCCGCCTGTAAAGAATGGTTAAAGAAGAATAAAATTAATGTTTTGGAATTGCCAAGTCAAAGTCCTGACCTTAATCCAATTGAAATGTTGTGGAAGGAACTGAAGCAAGCAGTTTATGTGAGGAAACCCACCAACATCCCAGAGTTGAAGCTGTTCTGTACGGAGGAATGGGCTAAAATTCCTCCAAGCCGGTGTGCAGGACTGATCAACAGTTACCACAAACGTTTAGTTGCAGTTATTGCTGCACAAGGGGGTCACAGCAGATACTGAATGCAAAGGTTCACATACTTTTGCCACTCACAGATATGTAATACTGGATCCTTTTCCTCAATAAATAAATGACCAAGTATCATATTTTTGTCTTATTTGTTTAACTGGGCTCTCTTTATCTACTTTCAGGACTTGTGTGAAAATCTGATGATGTTTTAGGTCATATTTATGCAGAAATATAGAAAATTCTAAAGGGTCCACAAGCTTTCAAACACCACTGTATCAGTCAGTGCATTAGTATGGACATTGCAGGGCCGAGTGCTGAAATCCACACAAGCACAAGTGCATACTAGAGATGCAAGAATATGTCATCCGCCCTTTGAACAACTGCCATTATATCCCTTTTGGATTCATGTTGGCATGTCCAATCACTTAGGATGTCTATTATTAGTTCTACTTGAGGTTTGGACCAGTGATATAAAGAAGTTCTTCATGTAAAAGTTAGAATTGGTGTAATGCATGCATGCATCTTCTATTTATGTAGAAATTCATGTGTTTTTTGGGGAGAGGGGATACTGCCTTTATCAGTGTCAGTCAAATTCCATCCCATGCCAGGACCTGGTCTTCCCAGGCAGTGTCCCATCCCAGTAAGAACCCTTTTGAGGCACGCTGGGCAGCACTGATCTCCGTTTCCGTAGCCCTCGGCCTCTCGCCTATTATATAGCTAGGGTTACAGTGGGGGGTTAGTCCTCTGGTAACCGTGAGAGTTTGACTCCCTACTCATATCTGGATTGCAACATGCCTTGCCAGATAGCAGTAGGTACCATTTTTATAACGGTCTTTGGTGTGACCCGGCCACGAGTAGAACTCACAATCACCCGGTCAAGAGGTGGACACGCTAACCACTAGGCTAGCTCACGGTCCTCTATCAGTGTAGCATGATGTAATTTAAACTTTGAGAAAAAGCAAAGCATACAATACAAGATGTTTCTTGTTTATTTAAAAATGGTATTTAAAAAGAATAAATATTCATGATATCCAGTATTAAGCAGTGAAATGTATCTATAGATAATGGAGTGGAAAATATTGGAAAATTGTGTTAATAATCAAATATGTTGAGGTACATAGATGTGTAGGTTGATTTACATGACAGTTACAAAGCAAAAAAAATAAAGATAGCAAGTAAAACTATTTTTAATATAGAAAAATACAGGCAAATATGTCTCTTCTTTAATGGTTTTTAAACAAATATAAGCTCATTGAACCTATTTCTAACTTTTTATTTTTACTAATTTCAAGCTTGAAATTGTTATAATCTTTTAGCAAATAATTGTACGCACTTCAAGTGTTATTTCTAGAAAGAAGCAAAATTATCTACCAATGGAATAAAACAATTTTAACCTTGAAATGTGTAAATATGGCTAGAAATAGACTTAATAGTTTTATATTTGTGATATAATTATCTCATAATGAGAAATATTAGATAACTTTCTGTTTATTCAAGATATCTGTACTTGCGGGAGGCACGGTGGTGTAGTGGTTAGCGCTGTCGCCTCACAGCAAGAAGGTCCGGGTTCGAGCCCCGTGGCCGGCGAGGGCCTTTCTGTGCGGAGTTTGCATGTTCTCCCCGTGTCCGCGTGGGCTTCCTCCGGGTGCTCCGGTTTCCCCCACAGTCCAAAGACATGCAGGTTAGGTTAACTGGTGACTCTAAATTGACTGTAGGTGTGAATGCGAGTGTGAATGGTTGTCTGTGTCTATGTGTCAGCCCTGCGATGACCTGGCGACTTGTCCAGGGTGTACCCCGCCTTTCGCCCGTAGTCAGCTGGGATAGGCTCCAGCTTGCCTGCGACCCTGTAGAGCAGGATAAAGCGGCTAGAGATAATGAGATGAGATAAGATCTGTACTTGCTAATATCCTTTTTTTTTGCAATGTACCTTTTTTTAGTCATTTCCAGATACATTAAAAAAAATTCTAACATGTTAAAGAGAGCTGCATGGATTTGACTGAGTTTCCTAGGTGAAGTGTTTAGCAATGTTCTGTGGTAATAAAAAAGTTCTAATAAAAGCTTTAACATTTTTAACCTACAAACAAATAGACAGTAGACAACAACACTATAATAGAAGTAATAACTGATTTGGGGAAGAAAAATCTAAGTGCAGTTAATTGTACTCATCCTCCTACTCCTGACCATCACACAACATCAACCATCAGTCATGAAAATATTTTAGAGTTCAACCTGGTAATCCATAAGGTCTGTTATGAAAAATATCATATTATATGTTAGTCCTCGGGCGGCACGGTGGTGTAGTGGTTAGCGCTGTCGTCTCACAGCAAGAAGGTCCGGGTTCGAGCCCCGTGGCCGGCGAGGGCCTTTCTGTGCGGAGTTTGCATGTTCTCCCCGTGTCCGCGTGGGTTTCCTCCGGGTGCTCCGGTTTCCCCCACAGTCCAAAGACATGCAGGTTAGGTTAACTGGCGACTCTAAATTGACTGTAGGTGTGAGTGTGAATGGTTGTCTGTGTCTATGTGTCAGCCCTGTGATGACCTGGCAACTTGTCCAGGGTGTACCCCGCCTTTCGCCCATAGTCAGCTGGGATAGGCTCCAGCTTGCCTGCGACCCTGTAGAACAGGATAAAGCGGCTAGAGATAATGAGATGAGATGAGATGAGATGTTGTCCAATGGACAGTCGTGCCAAACTGCTCAAAAATTGAGACTGGAACACAGCCAAATTGAGGAGTTTTGGAATGTTGGAGCAGATGGTGGCTAATGATGGCCATGACTAAGATTTTATGCAGTCTTACCTGATGTTTAATGTTCTTCGTAAGGGATTCCTCAAATCGTAGCACCAAAAAAAAAAAAGAAAAAAGAAAAAAAGCACCTTCCTTTGCTTGAATGGTTAGTATTATCAATTTGTACATTTTTATTTTTTGTTTTCATAAAGACGCTCCAGCCCAAATATATACGGCTTCAAGAAGAGACTCAAAGATGCTCTAGATATGATCCAATCTGGACTACAATAAATAGCTAGCAGCTCATGATGAGCCCTGCGTGCTCCAGACTCAGGTATGTCAAATAATATAAAACGTGATACCTTACCATTTCCTCTCTCACGCCTTCTTTTTATTTCTCAAATTACACATTTTCCTGACCACAAATTGATTACGTCCTACTTCCCATCACGACATGGACAATTTCCATGTAATGTAGGTAAAATATTTTCCACTTCTTGCTGATTATTTGCCACTTACCGTCCAAAGAATAAAAGGTGTCCTTCCTGTAAAATGGTTCCACTGTCGGTTTTCTTTAGAACTCAGTCAAGGTCAAGTGTCCTACCTGCAAGTCCTTGAGTCTTTCTTTCTTTTTCACCTTAACAACATTCAAAGGGTTCTGTTACACTGGCAATATGCAGGCAAGTTATTATTTGTGGTTTATTTTTAAGTATATCACTAGAAATAAAAGGAGGTCACTGTTACGTTTATAAAAACACTAAAGAAATGACATTTATCGACTACGCAGGCATGAAGAATCCCAAAGTGACATACTGTATCACATATTATCTGCAGGAAACCGGCGTAAAGGTAATGTTTTCTTGCCTGACAGTGAAGTAATGCACTGCAAATAATGGCATCTTAGGAAGTGAAATAGCTTCAATATTGATAAATATATCTAGTATTTCCTTATATACAGTATAAGATTACAACAAACCAAATAGAAGATTATTAAATCTAGTTATAGACTTTTTTTCAGACTAAATTTAAACATTAATTTCTAGAAAGAAGCAAACTTTAAAATTTACATTTGGAAATTACTTCTTTAAAAAAACTAAGCAAATAGAAATAGGTTTAATAATCTTATATTTTGGTTTAATCTTGTAATCAGAAATACTAAATCAATCATTTTCTAAGATGTCATTTTTTCCAGTGTAAGTTATTACTTTATCTATATCACTGATCTCACCTGTCAAAAATACAACACTACGTTTAGCCTCTAAAACAACACCGTATACACTCGTTTAGTTGTCGCTACAGCATATCATTATGGACGCTTGAACTATTTCCTATCATTCATGACATCATGCAAGACAGAAAACTTACTCATTCCTTTTACTGGCAATGTTGGTGGAAGTTTTCTTTTTCTTCAGTTTGTCTCAGATTTGTTCTGTCCATTTGCTTCAAGCCACAACAAAAAAGCAAGACAATGCTATGCTCTGATGATGATTTCCTGATGGGCTGGAAACAGAATGTGAGCAGCGCCTTGGTTCAAAGACAAAACTTTCGAATTGATTAAACACTAATGCCTGTGTTTATCTCCCACATTACAAGCGTCTTCAATTAAGCCCCCTTTTGTGCTATTTTTCTGATGATGCATGGATTTCAGAGGCCGCAAATTGATCTGTTTGCAGACGTGTGCATTTTTATCCCATTTCACCCAGGGCGAAGCAGACCACTGGCAGACAACTCCGAAAAGAACAATTCTAGCACAATTTCCGCCCACTCGAACAGATTTCTAAAATGTGCTATAACGTACTATAAAACACCATTAACTCACAGCGTTTACGTAGGAATAAATGCTCTCAAAGGACATCAGCGACTATGATATTTAATAGGAAGTGTTTAAAGTTTGAAATACTCTACGTTCAATGGAATACATGATGAGTGACAGATAGAAGAGGGCATGTGTAAGCTTTTTTTCCCCCTCTCAATCCTGATGGGAAGTAGCCCAGCAGACACCTCCAAAGAAACAGCACTCTCCTGCACTTGATCAATATGTGAAGAACTCTTACATTACACATTAATCTAATAATCTAATCCAACTCTGGCAAGCTTTTAACATAAGACCGGGGAGGGGAGGCTGTCGAGGAGGGAAGAACGGTGAGAAGTTCAAAAGATTATGACCAGCACTGAAGTTTACATCACAATCCAGTTTTCTTCACATGACAGAAAAAAATTATAGTCTTGTACACCCGTCCACCATGGCCTAGTGGTAGCGTGTCCGCCTCTCGATCGGGAGATCGTGAGTTCTATTCACGGTCGGGTCATACCAAAGACCATCATAAAAAATGGTGCCTACTGCCATCTGGCAAGGCACGCTGCAATACAGATGTGCATGGGGAGTTAAACTCTCGTGGTTACCAGAGGACTAGCCCCCACTGTAACCCTAGCTATGTAATAGGCGAGAGGCCGAGGGCTATGGAAACGGAGATCGGCGCCGCCCGATGCGCCACCATACAGGTTGGGCCTGGTTAGTACTTGAGTGGGAGACTGCCTAGGAATACCAGGTACTGTAAGGCATGAGAAGGACTTTAACTTTTTTTAACACCCGTCCACCTACTCTTTTATGCAATTATCTAATCAGCCAATCCCTTGACAGCAGCACAATGCATAAAATCACGCAGATACAAATCAAATCAAGAGCTTCAGTTCATGTTCACTCCAAACATCAGAATGGGAAAAATTGTGATCTCAAAGTGTGACTTTCTTTCACCATGGCATGGGTGTTGGTGTCAGATGGACGGGTTTGAGTATTTCAGAAACTGCTGATCTCCTGGGGTTTTCACACACAACAGTCTCTAGAGTTTGCACAGAATGGTGCGAAAAACAAAAAAACATCATCGAGTGGGCGACAGTTCTGTAGGTGGAAACAAACTCCTTGATTGGTTTGAACTGTGAGGAAGGATATAGCAACTCATAGCAACTCTTTACAACCGTGGTGAGCAGAAAAGCATCTCAGCATGCAACAGCAGAACACCACATTGGGTTCCACTCCTGCAGCCAAGAACAGGACTCTTTGAATCAAGAACAAGTTCCTATTAAAGTGGCCAGTGAGTGCACATTCCCCATCATTTATCAAGTGCAGATTATTTTAATTTCAAAAGTCAAATTATTACTGTATGTTGTTGTTTGCTTGGGTCTAGCGGTGCAAAATTGAACAATGTACTGCTTCTATCAAAATATACTATTAATATGTTGCATAAATATTCACCCCCTTGAATTTTTCCACATTTTTAATGCTACAAACAAGAACTGAAATGGACTTAAGTTTTTCCTTAATCGTTTGATTTATTCAATGTTCAACATTTGAAGGTGCAAAAATATTTTTAAATAGTTTTTAGTGTTTTTTTTAACAACAACAACAACAACAACAACAACAAAAAAAACCCAGAGGAATTTGTTGGTTGCATAAATATTTCATTGCTGGGTTAATATTTGTTAGAACCACCTTGGGCTGAAATTAGAGCTGGGTTAAAGCTGTCCTTATCAGCTTTTAGATTATGATCTCGATATTTTTCCCCATTCTTCTTGGCAAAAGTGCTCAAAATTTGTTTGACTGGATGGAGATTGGTGGCACAGTGGTTACAACTGTCATCTCACAGAAAGAATGTTCTGGGTTTGGACCTCGTGGCCAACCGGGGATTTTCTGTGTGGAGTTTGCATGTTCTGGGTTTCCTTCGGGTGCTCTGGTTTTCTCCCATAGTCCAAAGACATGCTGATTAGGTCAACTGGCTACTCTAGATTGTCCATAGATGTGAATTTGAGTGTGAATGGTTGTTCATCTCTGTGTTAGCTCTGCAATAGACTGGTGACCTGCCCAGGGTGTTCCCCGACTCTTGCCCGAAGTTCACTGGGATTGGCTCCAGCTTAGATAATGGATGGATGGTTGGATAAAGACTGGTGAAAAACAGCAATTTTATGTCTTGTCACATATTCTCAGCTGGTTTGAGATCTGGGCTTTGACTCTACTCTCTCACAATGAGTTTTTTGTTTCAAAGAGTTTTGACGTGGTGGTGTCATGTTGGAAGTATATATCTATATAATACTCTGCCTAAATATCAAGTCTCTTACAGATTGGAAGATCGGTTATCAAGGATTGCCCGGTATTTAGCATGGGTTTGCCATGCTGACCCAGAGACGCCTGCACTGGCTAGGCCACATCAGCCGCATGGGCGACAGCTGCATCCCAAAGGACGTGCTGTAAGATGAGCTGGCCACAGGCTCCAGACCCACAGGACGACCTGCACTACGCTACAAGGACATGTGTAAGTGCGACCCGAGGGCAGGCGGCTTCAACCCCGCAGACGGCGGCCTCAGACAGCGCTGGCTGGCAGTCCACCACCAAGGCCATCATTGGGGAAGCCGAGGAAAGGAGAGAGACCCGGTGGAGGGAGAGGAGGCTCCGACGACAGCCGAGACTGCAGTTGGCACCAACAGACACCCGACCAAGCAACTTCACCTGCAGCAACTGTAGCAGACCATGCGGCTCACGCATCGGCCTATAGAGTCATACTAGGCGCTGCAACTCGACAACTGTTGGATGACCCCTGGCGCAGATCACCATAATCTTTCAAAATCAAAGGAGCCAACAGCACCAAAACTAATTTAGTGATTTCACAGAAAAAGGTTTGAATCACAACCTTTACATTTTATTTAGAATTTTGGAAACTATATTGATTTCCTGGGGCAGCATGGTGGTGTAGTGGTTAGCGCTGTCGCCTCACAGCAAGAAGGTCCGGGTTCGAGCCCCGTGGCCGGCGAGGGCCTTTCTGTGTGGAGTTTGCATGTTCTCCCCGTGTCGGCGTGGGTTTCCTCCAGGTGCTCCGGTTTCCCCCACAGTCCAAAGACATGCAGGTTAGGTTAACTGGCGACTCTAAATTGACCGTAGGTGTGAATGTGAGTGTGAATGGTTGTCTGTGTCTATGTGTCAGCCCTGTGATGACCTGGCGACTTGTCCAGGGTGTACCCCGCCTTTCGCCCGTAGTCAGCTGGGATAGGCTCCAGCTTGCCTGCAACCCTGTAGAACAGGATAAAGCGGCTAGAGATAATGAGATGAGATATTGATTTCCTACCATTTCAATATTATAGCCTATATTGTGTAGATTCAAGACATACAATATAATCCAAATGAAGTCCATTTCAATTCCAGGTTGTAATACTCCAAAAGGAAAAATTGAGGTGAGGTGAATGCTTATGGAGGCCACTGTATACATTCAGCCCTCCTGTTGGATCTCACAGACAAGACACTAATCCAGTTTCATAATATACAGTCCCCACAGGGATACTGAGAAATATTAGAAATATACATGTATAGATTTGGAAATACAGTGAGATAACTTTATCAGACTGTGTGAACAACAAAGCCACAGCTTGGTTCTATTTGTTTATGTGTCCAAAGTGCTGAAGCATTAAAATGCAGGCTAAAAGGACACTGTAATAATAGCGGATTAACATTTATCCTCAGCCCATTAGCTTGTGTTGATAGGAAAGGTGCTTTAAGCCACTTGCTAGTCATGCAGGACAGATTGGTGCCAGGATCTTGTAATTATGTTTGGCTCATTTGATGACAAGAGGGGACTCTAGCATCTACTGCATATCGCGCTGTTTTTAAAAGGTAACGTCTAGTCATGCATTACCTGTAGTTAGGACAACTTATCACTGTGTTCAGTGACTATTAGTTTTCAGACACTTTTAGTACTTTAAGCTATCAATGTAGCAGTGATAGAGCTTGGTAACATTAGAAACATGACAAGGTACATGAGTCATTCTATAATTAGGGGTACATTTCATGTAAAGCAAAACCTCAAAATATCAGTATTCTTTTTCAATAAATAAGCTATATGTTTCCATGGTATATACCCTCAAGTTCCTAAACAAATTAATTGCCAAGCTTAATCTTAAATTACTTTTAAAATATTTTAATGAAAATGAACATTTGATTGTTTATTTTGTCAACCGCGTTACGGACAAACGTTATGTCATCTTAAACATATATAAAAATACTACACATTTGAAAACACATTTGTTTGAAAGTGCTTAAGTCCATTAACAAGATGTTTTTAATTAATCTGTACAACTGTTATGGAAAATATGAATTTTGAGCTTCATAAATAGGATTTTATGGTTCACTGTGATACAGAATGACACTTTTTTCAACATAAATCCTTGTTACGTCGAATTTAGAGTTGTTCTCCCTCCTTATACAAGACTTCCCTATCCAGAGATAATCCCCAATCTTTTATTTTACAGTTCATCAAACACATAAGAGATTTATAGCACAAAAAACACTTGCAACACAGTTGACAGGCAATGTAACACAATTGACGGGAGTAACACAGTTGACAGGGCAGAAGAACAAGAGGACACGTTTTAGGATAAAAAGAGCTTTTTATTGTTTTAAATTTAACTACAAATAAGCTGATGAATTCAGGTGAACTGTTAAAACAACATTTAGACACAATTTCAGAGAAACGTAGCTTATTTAACAAATTGAACATATTAAATCATTCTGTTTGTTTGTCTGTCAATATGAAGATTAAGTGACAAAAACATACTCCTCCTCAACTGTGTCATAGCTGATGGGTAACACAGTTGACAGTAACACAGTTGACATTTCGGCCATTTTTAGAGTGTTGTGCTAACTGCAGACCTCAGAGCTTTCACTACAAGACCTTAATCAATTCATATTTTTATTATCTTTAGCTGTATACTTTGTAAATACAATTTCTAAATCAGGTTTATGTGAATATGTTGACAACACAGTTGACAGACAATTAACCCTCTCTAGGACTATACAACAGTATTGATGAAAATATTGAAGAGGTGAACTCAAAACTTACCACACGGTCTTCAAATTTCCCACCAAAGAGGATATGACATCACATGATGTTGGTCACATGACTTAGGACCAAACCATTTGCCGATTTATTGGGGGGGGGGGGGGGGGGGGGGGGGGGGGGTGTTTCAGTGGGTAACACAGTTGACATAAGTTTCTCGGACACACAAAATTCTTCATTTAATTTATAATTTTAGGCTTTTAAACACTTTTGTCATATTATAATAATTACCATGAATAAATATTTGTAAAAACTTTAAACAAAAACCTTTTTTTAAAATGTAAATATGAAGACCAAACCTGACATTTGGAAAATCGGACAGCATAAAAACACCAAATTCCAGTATTATATATGCATTTTTGCAGAGCAAAATGATGTAATTTGTTGACTTTTTGTATTATATAAAAGAGAAATGTGTGCTAATGTACAAAAGATCATTGGCTGAAGTTAATAGTTAGTGAAATTGACAAATACAGCACATGGACTTGAGATGTACCCCTAATTATAGAATGACTCACATGTGTACACCACTATTATACAAAATAGTTCAAGCAAAAACCCTAAAAGGATTCTTAATGTTTCGATCTAAAACCTTACAGCAGTTTCTCTATCATAGGAAGCCAGAAATCCTGTCTTGACTATCCATTTTCCTAAGAGTTTCTAAGGTATGATGTCAACTTTGTTCATCTTTGAGTCGACTCTGTATTTAATATTACAGCACTTCAGACCATTTCTGGATATTGTGTCCTCCTGTCCTCTATTCAGATGTTTCCTTGGTCTGCTACGTTCACTCTGGAGCCCCAGCGTCCTAGTCAGCGCTCGCCTGCAGAGATGGTAACCCATACACTCATGCAGGAGCTGGGCTCTTTGCTGAAACGCACAGAACGTCTATGTCTGGATAGGACATCCAAGATTCGCAGACGCAGCTCTGGTGTGGACTACAGCTGGCTGGCAGTGACACAGCAGAAGCCCTCATACGCGATCACGCCTGGAAAGTTGTTAGAGCTTCAGGAACTCTGCTTAAAGATCCCTCCGTCTCAGTGTGGCCCTGTCATTCTCAGGTGGGTTATCAAATTTGTCGGGAGAAAAACATGTGATAGTGGAGCTCACTGTGTGTGTGAGTGGATGATAAAAATAAGGCAGATATTAAATGCAGACTTTTTCTCTTACAAAATAAGACCGTCCATATACAACCCTGATTCCAAAAAAGTTGGGACAAAGTACAAATTGTAAATAAAAACGGAATGCAATAATTTACAAATCTCAAAAACTGATATTGTATTCACAATAGAACACAGACAACATATCAAATGTCGAAAGTGAGACATTTTGAAATTTCATGCCAAATATTGGCTCATTTGAAATTTCATGACAGCAACACATCTCAAAAAAGTTGGGACGGGGCAATAAGAGGCTGGAAAAGTTAAAGGTACAAAAAAGGAACAGCTGGAGGACCAAATTGCAACTCATTAGGTCAACTGGCAATAGGTCATTAACATGACTGGGTATAAAAAGAGCATCTTGGAGTGGCAGCGGCTCTCAGAAGTAAAGATGGGAAGAGGATCACCAATCCCCCTAATTCTGCGCCGACAAATAGTGGAGCAATATCAGAAAGGAGTTCGACAGTGTAAAATTGCAAAGAGTTTGAACATATCATCATCTACAGTGCATAATATCATCAAAAGATTCAGAGAATCTGGAAGAATCTCTGTGCGTAAGGGTCAAGGCCGGAAAACCATACTGGGTGCCCGTGATCTTCGGGCCCTTAGACGGCACTGCATCACATACAGGCATGCTTCTGTATTGGAAATCACAAAATGGGCTCAGGAGTATTTCCAGAGAACATTATCTGTGAACACAATTCACCGTGCCATCCGCCGTTGCCAGCTAAAACTCTATAGTTCAAAGAAGAAGCCATATCTAAACATGATCCAGAAGCGCAGACGTCTTCTCTGGGCCAAGGCTCATTTAAAATGGACTGTGGCAAAGTGGAAAACTGTTCTGTGGTCAGACGAATCAAAATTTGAAGTTCTTTATGGAAATCAGGGACGCCGTGTCATTCAGACTAAAGAGGAGAAGGACGACCCAAGTTGTTATCGGCGCTCAGTTCAGAAGCCTGCATCTCTGATGGTATGGGGTTGCATTAGTGCGTGTGGCATGGGCAGCTTACACATCTGGAAAGACACCATCAATGCTGAAAGGTATATCCAGGTTCTAGAGCAACATATGCTCCCATCCAGACGACGTCTCTTTCAGGGAAGACCTTGCATTTTCCAACATGACAATGCCATACTGCATCAATTACAGCATCATGGCTGCGTAGAAGAAGGGTCCGGGTACTGAACTGGCCAGTCTGCAGTCCAGATCTTTCATCCATAGAAAACATTTGGCGCATCATAAAACGGAAGATACGACAAAAAAGACCTAAGACAGTTGAGCAACTAGAATCCTACATTAGACAAGAATGGGTTAACATTCCTATCCCTAAACTTGAGCAACTTGTCTCCTCAGTCCCCAGACGTTTACAGACTGTTGTAAAGAGAAAAGGGGATGTCTCACAGTGGTAAACATGGCCTTGTCCCAACTTTTTTGAGATGTGGTGTTGTCATGAAATTTAAAATCACCTAATTTTTCTCTTTAAATGATACATTTTCTCAGTTTAAACATTTGATATGTCATCTATGTTCTATTCTGAATAAAATATGGAGTTTTGAAACTTCCACATCATTGCATTCCGTTTTTATTTACAATTTGTACTTTGTCCCAACTTTTTTGGAATCGGGGTTATAAACCCTAAATTGATTTTCCACCAAACGGACAATTGAAAGTGTCACAATGATGATGGTGGTAAATTTGACTGTATTACAAAATGATGCCATCGTTAAGTTCAAAATGGATGGAGTCTTTGGACGAACAATGTTTTGCCTTTGCTGTAGTTGGCAGCAGCCGGTCAGGGTTGTCTGTGAGATGTGAGATGTATATGGAAGAGGCTAGTTAGTGCTTTCTTCCAAATGTGGAAGGAAATACTCTGCCTTTTGACTCAGCTTGAGCAGCACATTTCAGTATTCACTCACTCCAGCTGGTAGCTGTCATACAGTAAGGACGGGCTTGCTGATGGCTAGGAATTGGAAAGACAAAACTGGGGAGAAAATGAGGAAAAAATTCCTAATCTTTCACCATGTTAGCCAAAAAATTAGGTCAGAAATCAGGCCAATTTGCACTGAAAGCAATCCGTCATTTCAAATACATCTCAGAGCAAAAGGTACAGTTCCATTTTAACCAGTTATTAACTCATCCGGCCGACAGGCGATAGCTTATGCCATCGTGTGTTGTCCGTCGTCCACATTTCATGAAAATCGCTTCTTCTCTCTCAATTCTTCACAGATTTTTACTCTTTTTGGCAGGAAGGTGGGTCTGCCTGGGGTGCATTTAGCTTCTACCCAAATTTGCATAATTGCAATTAATAATGAAGATATGGAGTAATTAAGCCCTAACGAGCGGTTTCCACACAAATCGCTTCTTCTCCCTCAGTTCTTCACCGATTTTGATTCTTTCTGGCATGAAGGTAGGGGGACCTGGGGTGCGTATAACTTCTATCCAGATTTGCTTAACCACAATTATTAATGAAGTTATGGACTAATTAAAGCTTAATGAGCAGTTCAACAAAAACCACTTCTTCTTGGTGAATTCCTCGCCATTTTGGATTCTTTCTGGCAAACAGGTAGGGATTCTTAGGGTGTATGAGCTTGCAACATTTATTGCGCAAGGTGGCCCACTTTAGATCGTTCCTTCTGGACTAGATGGCGCCGGAGTGAGGTACGCCATCATTGACGGTCTCGTTTAAATAATTAAAGTGATTATAGAAGTATAGCTTTTTTCAAAGTCTTAAAATTCTGTTGATACAATTCACATCACTTATATCCTGTTTTCACTGAGCCTGATTGAGACAAAAAAAAAATGTTGTAAAAAATTTACATTAAATGGCATTTAGCGGACACTCTTATCCAGAGCGATGTACAACATACCCAGAGCAGCCTAGGGTTAGATGCCTTGCTCAAGGGCACTTCAACTATTCCTGCTGGTCCAGGGAATTGAACCAACAACCTTTTGCTCCCAAAGCTGCTTCTCTAAACATTAGGCCATGGCTTCCCCATATGTGCAACATATGTGACAGGTTGTGACAATATGTGACAGGTTGATTACATTGGCCATCTAGTCCTGGGTATGACTTTAAACTACAACCAGTGGTGAGTCTCAGGTCTGGGAGGACTTGAGTATTGGGGAAAGTGGAGTTACCCCTTAATCACCATTGCTCCCAGGTCTGCTCTGACCTGGAGTGGTGGCACCCATAAGGCACTGGCAGCAGGGTGCTTTTTGGTGCATTGTGGCAGATGAACCCAACAAGGTCAACGGCACACCATCAGATGGCATGCAGAAGAGCCACTCAAATGGCCAACGGATGGCATCACTCGGCAAGTAATTTGTCCCTGCAGGGCAACTTCCATACCCCGTCAGGTCTGTGGCACTTTTGTGCACCACTTGGCATCAGGTCTGGAGGTCCAGAGAGACAACACAATGGGGGCATGACATTGTTTGTCTTGGCTTACTGTGCAAGGTGCTTTGCTAGGAGAGGAGAATAGTATGCAAGAGCTCATGAGGCCAGGCATTCCATGGCGGCTCAGCTGGGCCATTCGTGCCGCCGTTGCGAATGGCTCTGTCTACTCTGGTGCGGGCCTCATGGCCCATCTGCGTTTCTGCGCATCCTAATGAAGCAGTCATCACTGTTGTTTTTTTTAAAGAGTATTTTTTTGGGCTTTTTCCACCTTTATTGGATAGGACAGTGTAGAGACAGGAAATGAGCGGGAGAGAGACGGGGAGGGATCGGGAAATGACCTCGGGTCGGAATCGAACCCGGGTCCCCAGATTTATGGTATGGCGCCTTATCCACCTGAGCCACAACGCCCCCAAGCAGTCATCATTGTTAACGATGGACAGCCAATAACGACATTGGCCATCATACAGCTGAAGTCTTTGCTACTGGACCAGTGACCAGTCAATAGAAAATGCCCAATTATAGATGTTTGGTTCCAAAATTTCAGATACTTTACGCTGCATGAAAGAAAGTGGTGGATAGACAAGAGTTAGGCTTTTCATGCAGGACCTACATTAAGCATGAATAAATGTATGATCAATTGAATCTTCATCCTGATCCTGCTATATGCTGACATCTCATGAGCTCTATAACTTCCCTGTTCTTATATTCTGTACAGACTAAGGAAGTTGGTGACAGAGTTGGAACCAGAGGTGACAGAGGTGCCACGACTTTTCTACCTGGTATTGTGTGACTGTCTGGATGAGCAGCATGAAGACTTAACATTCAGGGAGACATCTCAGCGGGCTCAGGCCATCTTCTGGAGCCAGCATCGTAGTAACAGCGCCTTCTCTATTGGCCTTTCCTCACACCAGTGCCTCAAAAAACATTCAAGCAGAGGAGCAGAAGGGCAGGACAGAGAGACACTGTTTGAGGAGGATGGGGCCTGGGCCAAGGATGAAGAGTTCAGAGTGGTGGTCCCACGTTGCCGGAGAGTCAGGAGCATGCCTGATTTTAGCGCCATAGAGGAGAGTGCACAAACCTGAGGAATTACAATGATGACGTAATTATGGTGTGAATATATATTTGCTGTTGAAAATTGAATTCAGGTTTAAAAAAAAAAAGTATAACCATATAGACTGAATTTGAAAACCAGATAAAAATTACGTCAACAATATCAGAGAAAGTGGGGAAAGAACAACAGCCATCAATTAATATGATGCAATTTATCAAAATACGTGACCGCAAGAAATGTGATTTGAAGAAATTCTGCAATGATTTTGACTTCGTAAAGGAAATCATGCTAATTGGTGCATACTCACTGTCACACTTCTTTGGTTCTGGTGCAAATATACATAAAAAAAGACTTTACATCCTCTCCTGTTTATCACCAGGACCGTGTGCAAATCAGTCACAATTTACTTGAGTCTAACAAAACTTAAAAGGCAAGTAATTCAAATTAAAATTATTTTTGTGTACATAACTGATGCACACAGCTACTTAATAATTAGCCTCTATAACCATATAAAACTGGAAAAAAAAACAAAAACAAAGTGTTCATTTGGGCTCGGTTAGGTCCTCAATCTAGTGTTGCCACCAAGTTACCAGGAAAGTGAGCTTCCTTCTTTTGGACTCGTGCTTCACATCTGTCTAAGTATAAAGATGTTCTGCAACAGTGCGACCAGCATGAACATGGCAAGAGAAATTCACCCTGCACTAAAAAAAAACCCCAGTAGTCAAACCAGACAAAAGAACTTTTATTTGAGTGAATGTTAATGATGTACATAATAGCCAGGTTTATAAGTATTTGGACAGTGACACAATTTTTGCAATTTTGCCTCTGTACACCACCACAACGGATTTGAAACATAGCCGTTGCATTAACTGTTTAGGAATTACAGCCATTTATTACATTACCCCTCCATTTTCACAGGCTTGAAAGTAATTGGACAAACTAACAAAATTATAAGCATCATTTTTAATACTTGGATGCAAATCGTTTATAGTCAGTAACTGCCTGAATTCTGGAACCCATGGGTATCACCAAACGCTGAGTTTCCTCTCTTGAAATGCTTTAACATCAACGAAACAGACTTCATGTTAAAACTGTTATCATCACGTTGTCTGTTGTCGCCCAAATGAGGATGGGTTCCCTTTTGAGTCTGGTTCCTCTTGAGGTTTCTTCCTCATGTCATCTAAGGGAGTTTTTCCTTGCCACTGTCATCACAGGCGTGCTCATTGGGGATAGATTAGGGATAAAATTAGCTCATGTTTAAAGTCATTCAAATTCTGTAAAGCTGCTTTGCGACAATGTCTATTGTTAAAATGCTATAAAAATAAAAATAAACTTGACTTGACTTCGCCAGGCTATCAGTGCAGCTGCCTTCAGTTTTGTCTTCAGTAAGTGAAATGCATGCTCAGTTGGTTTGACCGATTCGGCCCTTTAAGAACATTCTATTTCTTTGCCTTATTAGCTCGAGTTGCTCTCGTGGTATGTTTTGGGTCATTATCCATCTGTACTGTGAAGTACTATCCTATCAGTTTTTCAGCATTTGACTGAATCTGAGCAGAAAGTATCTCTATTTATTTCAGAATTCATCCTGCTACTTCTATCAGCAGTCACATCACCAATAAATGCTAGTGACCCTGTTCCACTGGCAGCTATACAGTACTTGCCCATGTCCACCATGTTTGACAGATGGTGTGGTATGCTTTTAATTATGAACCCTTCCTTTCCTTCTCCATACTCTTCTCTTGCTGTCATTCTGGAAATAAGTTAATCTTTTTCCAGAACTGGGCAGACTTTCTAGCAAAGTCTAATCTGGCCAGTCTTGAGTGTTACCAGTGGTTTCCATCTTGAGGTAAAACCTATGTATTTACATTTCTGAAGGTGTCTCTTGATTATAAACTTTGATAATGATGGGCCTTCCTTCTTGAGAATGGTCTCAATTTGGCTAGATGCTATGTAGGGGTTTTTCTTCACCAAGGAAAGAATTCTGTGATCATCCACTACAGTAGCTGTCTTCCATGGTCTTCCAGGCCTTTTGGTGATGCTGAGCTCGCTAGTGCCTTCCTTCTTTTTAAGAATGCACCAAATTGTTCATTTGGCCACTCCTAAAGTTTCTGCCATCTCTCTGACAGGTCTGTTTCGTTTTTTGTTTTTCAGCCTAATGATGGCCTCCTTGACTTACATCGACACCTCTTTGGACTGCATATTGAGAGTTCCCATGAACAGTCCTGCTGAATGCAAATTCAACACTTGAAATCAACTCCAGACCTTTAATCTCCTTCATCTGTCATGAAATAATGAGGAAACAGACCATAATTGACCACGAAACTGCTTATTAGTAAACTGTCCAATTGCTTTTGAGCCTGTGAAAATGGGAGGGACCTATGAGAGAAGGGGGAAAAAAAAGGCTGTAATTCCTAAATGGTTAATGCAATACTTTTGTTAAACGCCAAATTCAACACTTCAGTCACATCTTGCTGGCTTCATTTCAAAACTATTGTGGTGGTGTACAGAGACAAAATTATGTAAATATGTTACTGTCCGAATATTTATGAACATGACTTTATATACATTTTTTTCACATTAAAATGAGTTTGTACCACTTATATATATATATATATATATATATATATATATATATATATATATATATGCGCTTTAGGAGTATTACTATAGACTTTATTATAGACTTTTAGTAAAGTCTATAATATTTATTCCTAGCACCTGTTACCCGCTCAAAATATTAACATAAAGCATATTAAACAGTTAGTGCTGGTCCTTCTCCTTATCATTATTACCTGAAAAATAGATCAGATCCTGACTCACTTTAGTCTGATCAAAATGCACAGGATGGAAATGCCTTAAAACGCTTCTTACTTATAGATTCTGACATCTGTAGAAATGTTATGAATGCTTTATAAAAGTTCAGTGTTTTAGTTACAGTTGTGTTCAAAATAATAGCAGTGTGTTTAAAAACGTGAGTAAAGCTCAAAATCCTTATAATAGTTTTTATTTCCATGCATTGGGAACAATGCACATTATATTCTACATCAAAACATGAAGAAAAATGTATCAATATTTTAATTACTTTACAGAAAATGAAGAAAAATGAACATTGGGCTGTTCAAAAAAATAGCAGTGTCTGCATTTTTCATTACAAACTCCAAATATTTACTGTATAAACTGAAAAAATCTTAAGGATTTAGTATTCCTGTGAATCACTAAACTAATATTTAGTTGTATAACCACGGTTTCTGAGAACTTCTGGCACCTGTGAACAGGTATTCCAGCCCAGGATGATTTGACAACATTCCACAATTCCTCTGCATTTCTTGGTTTTGCCTCAGAAACAGCATTTTTGATGTCACCCCACAAGTTTTCTATCGGATTAAGGTCCGGGGATTGGGCTGGCCACTCCATAACTTTCATTTTGTTGGTCTTGAACCCTGATGCTGCTCGCTTACTGGTGTGTTTGGGGTCATTGTCTTGTTGAAACACCCATTTCAAGGGCATTTCCTCTTCAGCATAAGGCAACATGACCTCTTCAAGTATTTTGATATATGCAAACTGATCCATGATCCCTGGTATGCGATAAATGGGCCCAACACCACAGTAAGAGAAACATCCCCATATCATGATGCTTGCACCACCATGCTTCACTGTCTTCAGAGTGTACTGTGGCTTGAATTCAGTGTTTGGGGGTCGTCTGAAAAACTGTCTGCGGCTCTTGGACCCAAAAAGAACAATTTTACTTTCATCAGTCCACAAAATGTTTTTCCATTTCTCTTTAGGCCAGTCGACGTGTTCTTTGGCAAATTGCATCCTCTTCAGCACGTCTTTTTTTTAACAGTGGAACTTTGCGGGAGCTTCTTGCCGATAGATTAGCTTCACACAGGCATCTTCTAATCGTCACAGTACTCACAGGTAACTTCAGACCGTCTTTGATCACCCTAGAGCTGATCATTGGCTGAGTCTTTGCCATTCTGGCTATTCTTCGATCCATTCGAATGGTAGTCTTCTGTTTTCTTCCACGCCTCTCTGGCTTTGCTGTCCATTTTAAAGCACTGGAGATCATTTTAGCCGAGCAGCCCATCATTTTCTGCACTTCTTTACAGTATACGTTTTACCTCTCCAATCAACGTTTTAATCAAAGCACGCTGTTCTTCTGAACAATGTCTGGAACGACCCATGTTTCTCAGGTTTTCAGAGAGAAATGGATGTACAACATGTGCTGGCTTCATCCTTAAATTAGGGCCACCTGACTGACATCTGTTTTTTCACAGAATGAATGATCTCACTAATTAAACTCCACACTGCTATTATTTTGAACACGTCCCTTTCACTTAATTATTCGATTACACAGACTCAGGAGCATGCATATCATGAATGTTGGGTCTGTTGGTTTTCTATGGACTCTACTACACCTACTGGTAAATTATTTGCCATGTAGTAATATAATTTCCACCAAAAACAGTGACTGATCTGGTTAGTCGTGTTGGACTGCTATTATTTTGAACACAAGTGTATATGATATCTAAAAGTACAGGTCACATAAAACACAGTTAGCAAGAGTAAGTTTATTTTTCACAGAAATAATTTATGATACTGATCAATATTACATCAACCGTCCTGTTAGAATGTACAATAGGTACTTTTAGAACAAACAGAGATTTCTGAAATTCTGAATCTATTGAAAAATTACTGACCAGAAGTATAAAGAAGCCATGAAAAGTTTTTACCACTTTTAAAAAGTGATGAACTGCAACCATTATGTCAGAAAGTGGCTGTAGACAGTAGATATTTTCACACAAAGACCAACAGAGAAAAGCAGATCGAACGAGAAATTAAAGTTGTATTAACACTCTGTTCAGGCCACTTTTTTTTTTTTTTAATAAATCTGCTGGATTTTTATTCTCTGGTTCACAGTACAGCTGAACATTTTAGGAAGTGGAATGTTGGCATGAACAGTGAGTTAGTGTCTACATGTATACTTAAACTCTAAAATTGCACTTTATGATATGAATTAGACATCTGATATAAACTTTGCTGCCACGTCATGATTCTAGGGCATTAAATGTATTCAATAGAATGCAGTAACTATTAGAACATTCATACTATTGTGAATTAGCATACTGTTTATCTCTTCCAAGAACACTATTCATTAAGACAAATAGTTTCAGCACAGTTTGGTATTGATTTCATGTTGCAATATAACCTTATTTCTTGAATATTCCTGAAGTAAATATTATGGCAACTTTCAGTCTTTCTTAAATAATTGAATTGCTCGTAAATCTTTCTTACAATTTTGGCTGAATTCACACATCCGGGCTTGCTAATACCACTCACTAGCCAGCTCTCTCCCGAAACCAACCGCGAAAGAGAAAAACTAACACGCGCTTCCTCCGAGGCATGTGACGTTAACCTCCACACCTGCATACACTAGCTCACAATTGGCTAGTGTTGCTGTGATTGACAGATGACAGACACTATGCCATCCATCCCACCCGGAGAGCACAGTCAACTTTCCTCTCTTGACTTCTAGTCACGAGCTGCTTTGGCATTGCCAGGATCTGAACTCGCGATCTCCAGAATAGGCTAGTTTTAACTAGTCACCCAGCACAGTGCCCTATTTAAGAGTTTTTCCCAAATCTACATCGCTGTCTCAAAATAAACATGGCTACTGAATCACAGTGTGAAAAAAAAAAAAAAAAAAAGCCTGAGACGTAAGCGTAAGTTCCACACTATTTCATATCATTTTCAAAAAGTCATTAATAAGGAATAATGAAACAAGCTATTTACAGCTACAATGGTGTAGCTACCCTGTCTTCTAATCTAAAGAAGTGGGATAAGAATGAGAATATGTTTCCGGGTATAAAATTACTCAGTAGTTAAAACCAAATTCTTTTGACCACAAAAATAATCTTGCTGCTAATATTCCTAAGTTACTTTAGTAATAGGCCGATCAAATAACACTGTTCATGATCCAAAGGTGAAGATTGTGTAAAGCGACATTATTTAAGAACACTATACAGTCCTGTCTCTAGCCACACCAAAGCTGAGGGAGCCTTGCTTTATTTTACATTTTAACTCCCTGCTTGTTCGCTCCTGTCAATAAATGCTTCATCTTTGCCGCTGAATAGTCACGTTATCCATAGTTTTCAGGCCAAGAAGACGACAAAGATGAAGAAGAAAACGATGAGGATAATGAAGATTTTGATAAGCAACCAGCGATTGTTTGACACGGACTGAAAGTACTTGAGGATTTCCGTATGAGCGAAGTCCACGTTGAGCTGAGTGTCTTCTACGTTGGCGTCAATCCTGTGATGAGGAAGATTAAACATAGGATTAAAATGCATATGAGCAAACAAAACAACTTGCCTTCCTGATCAGTGTCTTCTCTCTTACCTGTGAACTGTCTCTTCCTGCTCTTTCACCATGTGGGCCAACTGCTGGAAAATAGATCCTAGCTCGACAATAGTCGTCTCTATGTTTTGCATAGTGTTTGCTCGGTCCTGAATAAAAGAGTCCTGAGAAGAGCAATTCCAGCGTTATGGACGTGACACTTGAACTCAAAATGGCAACAAATGACCCAGTGCATGTTTTATTGTCTCCCAGTATTTAAACAGGTGCTGCATATTTTAAAGGTCCCATGGCAGGAAATTTTCACTTTGAGGTTTTTTAACGTTAAAATTAGTGCTGTCAAGCGATTAAAATATTTAATCGCGATTAATGTCGCGACTGTCATAGTTAACTCGCGATTAATCGCAATTTAATCGCACATTTTTGTCACATGAAAAACCATTGTAATTCTCTTATCAGCATAAAAAAGTGAATGGGCTTGCTCACCGTTCGAACTACAGGGGTACTCGTATGGAATGCCATTTGAGACTCATTTATGCGCGAACAGAAAACCAACATTGAGCGCATGGCACCTGTTTTGAGCGAACAGAAGACCGATATTGAGCGCAGAAAGGTGTTTTGAGCGAGCACATAAATTATACTTTGGGGGGGGGAATGAATCTCTGTGCGCAACAACAGCCCTCTGCGCGCGCTCTTTCAATCTCCTCTGCTCGCTCCGTATGATCTCTGTCGCGCTCGCTTAATTTCACCAGTGCTCGCTCAAATCCTGTACAGTGCGTTCCATTTGTGCCACGACTGTCGGCCAATCACAACTATCCGCCAGCGTTGGATTGGCGGGCAACCTGACCAATCAGAGTAGCTGGGAGAATCGGAAACTCTGATTGGTCAGGTTGCCCGCCAATCCAACGCTGGCAGATAGTTGTGATTGGCCGACAGTCGTGGCACAAATGGAACGCACTGTACAGGATTTGAGCGAACACTGGTGAAATTAAGCGATAGCAGTCTTCTGTTCGCTCAAAACAGGTGCCATGCGCTCAATGTTGGTTTTCTGTTCGCGCATAAATGAGTCTCAAATGGCATTCCATAGTAGGGTAGTCTAGCTGCTATCGTTTTTCTAAGCAAAGTCTCTGTTCCAAGTTCCTGGCAGTTTCAAAAGCTTATGAAAAACCTACATCATGTCACAGAGCGTTAATCTCGCGATAAAAAAATTATCACCGTTAAAATTGAGTCAAGTTAACACGTTAATAACGCGACATTTTTGACAGCACTAGTTAAAATGAGTTCCTCTGACCTTCTTAAGTCACCCCAGTGGCTAGAAATTTCATAATGTGTAAACCAAACTATGCCCAACATTTGAGAATGGCGCGTCAAAACGGAGCGTTGATAAACTCTTCCCTTGCCTACGTCAGCAAGGGAGATGATCCCCACGCCCCCCCCTCTGGATTCCCACCCACTGTATGGATTGCCCGTCCAGCTCAAAAGTTGCCACCAAACATGGAAGTTGCGCTGTAACAACACAGAAAGGAGTCTGTTTTTACTGCCGACGGGAGAGCCCCTGAAGACGCAGTAGCTTAATTTTATTTACTCCAATAATACGCCGTCGAGTCTACCTAAGACGGTGTATGTTTGTCAGAAGCATTTTCCTGATGAATGTTTCCACAACTTGGGACAGTACAGGGCAGGTTTTGCACATCAACTGTTACTGAAGCCTGGGTCCGTACCAAGCATCCCTGCCGCATCAGCCACAAACACCGAACAAGTAAGCGTATAACTGTTAAGTCGTTTTGCCGTGTTTTAAAATCGGTGCGTTAGCCTAGCAATGGCTACATTAGCTGTGCAGCTAACCGCTTCCTGCAGTTAGCCAGGTACTCTCATCTCATCTCATCTCATTATCTCTAGCCGCTTTATCCTTCTACAGGGTCGCAGGCAAGCTGGAGCCTATCCCAGCTGACTACGGGCGAAAGGCGGGGTACACCCTGGACAAGTCGCCAGGTCATCACAGGGCTGACACATAGACACAGACAACCATTCACACTCACATTCACACCTACGGTCAATTTAGAGTCACCAGTTAACCTAACCTGCATGTCTTTGGACTGTGGGGGAAACCGGAGCACCCGGAGGAAACCCACGCGGACACGGGGAGAACATGCAAACTCCGCACAGAAAGGCCCTCGCCGGCCCCGGGGCTCGAACCCAGGACCTTCTTGCTGTGAGGCGACAGCGCTAACCACTACACCACCGTGCCGCCCGCCAGGTACTCTGCGCTACAAAACCAAAAAGCATGCAGCATGCTCTGTTAAACTGAGTTTAGTCTGGAAATTGACTGTAACTTATGAGCTTATGTTTTGCCTTGTTTTAAAATTGGTGCGTTAGCCTTGCAATGGCTACATTAGCTGTGCAGCTAACCGCTTCCTGCAGTTAGCCAGGTACTCTGTGCTACAAAACCAAAAAGCATGCAGCATGCTCTGTTATAATAGCCAATCAAAACAGTTTTTACAAAGACACCCACATTCTTTTTTTTTAAGTCACTCGTTCATTTTATTTGTTTGTTTGTTCAGTAAAAACCCAAACATTTGTTGAATTTATTTTATTTCCTCGCGTCGCACCTTAATGACGTCAGCGCGCGGTATTTTTCCCTTCGCGGTTTGTTCCTTCTCTCTCGCCATAGTAAGACACCCACATCCGCTTGTTCTGACCCACTGGAGGTAGCGTCACAGTGCTGTTAGCCAATCAGAGGTAACACGTTTACATGTCATGAATATTAATGATAAGACCCGCCCCCACCCTCTACCCTTCCCCGCCTCCTGCTTCTCATTAGCAAAACGACGCACTGGGAAAAGCGCTGAAATGGGGCTTTCTCCCAGGAGGCTATCTCTACGTGCCGAGGGTTCATTTCGAGAAAGGCTGCGGATATAACATCCGGAAACCTCCACGAGCCCGTTTAAAGCATCAACAAACCACCATGCCATGGGACCTTTAAGGCTGTACCATACTGGAGAAGTGATAGAACAAGAACAATTCCCATAGTACATCTAGGGCATGCCAGAAAATGCCAATAAAAAGATGCGTTATGGATGTGACAGAAAAAGTATCACTTTTCTTGGGTGACTGTACATTTTTATCAAACTCTGTGAAATTGTAAACCTAATGTCGAAATGGAGATATCCATTTGATAGAGGGGTCCAAGGTGAATATTAAAAAAATCTTTGTTTAAAATATTTTGTATTTCATGCAGAGTTTCGGAAGGAAAAGTCAGCGTTATGGATGTGACGAAATTCCGTTATGGATGTGACGCGTCTGAAATAGACATGGCATATGTTTAGAAAATCAGAAAATATAATTATTTTAATATATCAACTCAAAATGAATTAGTTTTGCGCAAAGAGTGTGTTCTATGTTGCATTTCATACGGATGTATAATAAGAACTTTTTCAAAAAAAAAAAAAGTTATGGACGTGACAGCGCCTGTCCTGTAAATCGGTGTCGCATCAACACGGCTCCACGGTGACAATGAAATGCGAAATCATATACCTCATTTACAGTTTGCTTCAATAACCCCATTGCGTCCTGAAAGGATGCTGAACATTGTTGTGGGCGAATATATGTATCCAGTGGCGATCCTAGAGTGATTTACTCCCCGGGCGAAACCCCCTGCTGGCGCCCCCCCATCTTGTTTTTTTTTTCGTGGTTTTTTTTTTGGGGACCACTTTTTTTTTTTGGGACCGTTTTTTTTTGCGCCCGCGCTCGTGCCCCCCCCCCGCGCGTTGGGCTCTGTATTAGCCAACAGAATGTTAACAGCTTTACATGGTCGTTTAAACATTTCTCGTCGTGTGTTGTACGTCACGGACACGGCCCGTTATAAATTTGCTGTTACCAGAATGGCAATGATCAAGTCGTAATGTATTACTTAAGACTCTGTGTAATATCATAATAGTGTAGTACTATGGTAGTAAAGTCTTTTTGATGACTAGTACAACGTTCCGCTGGCGGGATTGTGCATATTATGGGGCTACGACAAGTTAGGCACACACACACACACTGATGACGTCACCTGCGCAACTTTGGTATTGGGCTTCCCCATCCAAAATGTTCACCCCCAGTGGCGATCCTAGAGTGATTTACTCCCCGGGCGAAACCCCCTGCTGGCGCCCCCCCCCCAGCTTTTTTTTTTTCGGGGTTTTTTTTTTGGGGACCACTTTTTTTTTTGGGACCGTTTTTTTTTTTCGCGCCCGCGCTCGTACCCCCCGCGTTGGGCTCTGTATTAGCCAACAGAATGTTAACAGCTTTACATGGTCGTTTAAACATTTCTCGTCGTGTGTTGTACGTCGCGGACACGGCCCGTTATAAATTTGCTGTTACCAGAATGGCAATGATCAAGTCGTAATGTATTACTTAAGACTCTGTGTAATATCATAATAGTGTAGTACTATGGTAGTAAAGTCTTTTTGATGACTAGTACAACGTTCCGCTGGCGGGATTGTGCATATTATGGGGCTACGACAAGTTAGGCACACACTGATGACGTCACCTGCGCAACTTTGGTATTGGGCTTCCCCATCCAAAATGTTCACCCCCAGTGGTGATCCTAGAGTGATTTACTCCCCGGGCGAAACCCCCTGCTGGCGCCCCCCCCAGCTTTTTTTTTTTTCGGGGTTTTTTTTTGGGGGGACCACTTTTTTTTTATTGGGCTTCCCCATCCAAAATGTTCACCCCCCCCCTCTTGTTTTTTTTTTTCGGGGTTTTTTTTGGGGGGACCTTTTTTATTTTGGGACCACTTTTTTTTTTTTGCGCCCGTGCTCGTGCCGCCCCCCCCCCCCCCGCGATGCCGCCCCGGGCGGCTGCCCGGTCGGACCGCCCCCAGGACCGCCCCGTATGTATCATATTTTGGTTGTTGAAAAAAGTACTCAATTGGATGCATTGAAATCACCAAATTCTTGATTGTCATTAGCTAAAGTAGTGAAGGCGAAGGGAACAATTCTTGTGACAAACTGATTCAACTTATTCACATCTGTAAAATACAGGCCTAGGTGATATCTATGGGAGTGGTTTTGATGTATTACATGTTGCTTTATTTTTGCATGGTGAGGTTGACATTTACATGGAATTGCCCAGAACACACACACACACACACACACACACACACACACACACACACACACACACACACAGACACACACATTAATAAAACAGATAAACTTAATCATATTAAAACTTTCAATTCATAGCATGTGCAACCTTCTAACGATTAAACTATGACGCTATGAACTACCTTCTCATGGAGGAGTTGCATCTGCTGGCTGGAACGGAGATCCATGTCTATAGAGATATCTGCTTTCTTGGAATTATCCTGCATCAACACTGAATTGTCTGTTGTGAAATCAAAAATAAATAGATATTCCTGTAACTCACAGATCCAAGCACCAAGGGTGCAACAACATCGGTCAGAGACATTAAAAGACATGAACACTATAATAATATTATACAATTGAAATATCAGCTCCGTTACGTGAAGGATTGTGAATAATTAAAAATTTTTTTTAATTGTTTAAAAAAAGGGCCATATTGTAATGAACGGTTGAGATGATCAATAAAATAATCCTGCATTTTCAAGGTTGTCACATTCATGTGAAATCTAAACCACATCCTATGATGTAGAGATAATTATACAGCACTTTCTCTTTGAACTGTGTTATAGGTAATTTAATTACATCACCATGGCATTGGTGTTCAAAATATTATCAATTCTTTAGCAATTTACATCAAATTTCTTTGCATTGTGCTGACCAAATCTGACATCAATCTGATTAACCTTTGACACAGAGAATAAAAACTTCCTCTTGCTATGTGGTAGCATTATGACAATGAATCACTAATCTTATCAGTATGCAACTGTGGCCTCCTCATTTAACATACTTGGGAAGAAATAACTAGGTAGATTTTTGAAAAAAATTGTTTTACAAGCATCACTTCCTGTACCCAGTTGGTGGCGCTATGACAATGGATCACTACTGATACATACATAGAGGATATTACACGGTTGCGTGAAGATATGAAGTTTATCTTCGAGTGGTGAACGTATATTTTCAACACGAGAAAAACTTCATATCTTCGCACCACCATGCAATGTTCTTTATATTATATGGGCACATCCACTAAATAAATAAATAAGCAAATTACTCTTTTTTTTTTTTTTTTAATTTTGAACTAGTTCGCCATTTTGACAACATGCATCAAGTCAGCAGGAAAACACTGGGAGTGAAATATCGGGAATTATTATACATACAGGCCACTTCTTCCATGGAATAAAAACATGCATTCTATTCCCTTCTAGTGGGTTTATTGATGGCATGCAATATTATAATCATATCGCTTATCCTCCATGGATTACGCCACTCCTCCATGGATTACGCCACGCTCCTCAATGGAGAATAAGCGTGCAATACTGTTGTAATATTGCACGTTGTCGAGACAACATGACATCACACGTCGGAGCTCATGCAAAGATCCAAGGACAAAACTTGTCTACTGCGCACGTGCAGAATCATTTCTTTGTCGGCCAGGAAAGAGAGAAGACGAGGCTAATCCAGTGCTAGGTTTAAGCAGTAAATAAATAAACTGAAACTAAAGATGCGCTGAACATCTGAAAGGCTACCAAAACTTCATTATATATTTTTCACACATATTTACAAGAGAAAAACATACCAACGGATTGAAAAACTGGAAAAGACACGTCGAAGATGTGAAACTTCTGTGCTAGCGAGTGACCGACAGTTTGTAAACAAACATGACTGCGAGGTTTGCTTCGTTAAAAACGGAAAATTTTGAGAGAATTTTGGCTGCCAGGTCGCTCCATTGTGTATAGTTGTCGATGTTGATTTTAAAAGTAACCAAGTAAATGACACAGGAATAATAATAATAATCGGCTTGACTGCGCTAACACTACTTCAGTTAGAAAGGTAACTGGACTGCCGCGCTAACAGCACTGAGTCGTGGGTAAGCTCACGTTGGCCTTCGCTAACGCTACTGCTACACCAGCTGGAAGTTAACTGGACTGCCATGCTAACAGCACCAAGTCACGGGCAAGTTAACACTGGCCTTCAAGAATGCTGATATGAAGAGTGTGTATGTATTATAATAATAATAATAATAATAATAATATTGGCTGACTTTTTTCATGGTCTATCAGCTATATTCCATTTAGCTAGCATGATATTGAATGAGTCAAAGCCAGCCAATATTATTTAAATGTGTCACTCAGATCCTTGATGTATTCTGTATGAAAAGTGAGAGTTTTTCAACACGAGAAGATAAACTTCATCTCTTTAAGGCAACGTGTGATTTTCTTTTTATTATATAGACACATTCACAAACATAAAGTACCCAAATTTATCAAAACAATTCATCGATTTCCTCACAAGTGATATACAGAGATTTAGGTCACGGTTTTCATTCTCCATGTCCCGGATGTAGCTCGTATGAAAAATACGAGTGGTTTATTTCCCAGTAAAACACTCGTTTCCATATAATACACATGTTTATGCCTCATCACCGAGTATACATGTTTGCATGGAGTGACGGGACGATTGATTGGATCGTTTGAAACATCAAAAATTCTTTCACACGGTAATATCAGAAATATCTTGCCATCATGCTCTCCAAATTTGGAATGAATCAGTTGAACGCTCTAGGAGGAGTATTTTAAATAAATAAATAAATAAAAACGTACCCGTCAAAACACACAAAATCCAAAACAGCACACTTACTGTTGGGCGAAGTTAATGGATTTGATTGTGAACTTTGTTTAACTCTTTACCCCTTAAAGCAGTTGCTACAGCCACCCTTGTACTGTATATGCATACACTGTTCACCCTGAGAACATATTTACAAGAAAAAAAGTCTAAAGACAAGGTTTTGACAAGGTTTTAGACAAGGCATCATATGTTGTCATTATGGGATATACACGGGGTCGTCATTAAGGGGTAAAGAGTTAAGACATCCAATATTTCTTCCAAATTTGTTGCATGTAGGTGAAATTAGATGCCCACATTTTCGACAAATGCCACAGGGGGCACTATAAAGCCCCAATGCCACTCTACTAGCACGTGTGAATGATTGTCCCATCATTTAACATATATTTAAAGTGTGTTCCTAACATTGCACCATGCGAAGTGAAATTGTCACACTTCCTATTTGAGCATCATTACATGTTAAGTTATGGAACTGCCATAACAACAACAACAAATGAGATATCAGCATTTCCTTTGCACTTTAGCATCACAGATATCTTAACATCTCATCTCATCTCATTATCTGTAGCCGCTTTATCCTTCTACAGGGTCGCAGGCAAGCTGGAGCCTATCCCAGCTGACTACGGGCGAAAGGCGGGGTACACCCTGGACAAGTCGCCAGGTCATCACAGGGCTGACACATAGACACAGACAACCATTCACACTCACATTCACACCTACGGTCAATTTAGAGTCACCAGTTAACCTAACCTGCATGTCTTTGGACTGTGGGGGAAACCGGAGCACCCGGAGGAAACCCACGCGGACACGGGGAGAACATGCAAACTCTGCACAGAAAGGCATATCTTAACATTATGTTGGAAAAATTCTGATATGAACTGGATGATTCTGCTAAAAAATAAATAAATAAACAAACTAATTAATTAATTTAAAAAAAGAAAGAAAAGTTTGGTTTATAAGCCTCATTTCCTGTTGCCACGTGGTGGTGTTATAACAGTGAATCACGAAAGGCTTGTGTATGTGATTATGCCCCATCATTGCATATAAATGAAAACTTTGGACCAAATGATGTACAGTGGAATTATGCTTCACTTCCTGTTTCTGTGTAGTTATACGCAGAGGTGGACAGTAACGAAGTACATTTACTTGAGTACTGTACTTAAATTATTCTTTTTTTAAAAGATTTTTTTGGGCTTTTTCCACCTTTATTGGATAGGACAGTGTAGAGACAGGAAATGAACTGGAGAGAGACGGGGAGGGATCGGGAAATGACCTCGGGTCGGAATCGAACCCGGGTCCCCGGATTTATGGTATGGCGCCTTATCCACCTGAGCCACGAGCATTAGGTTTTGTCAGCATTGTGGCAATAATACAACGATGCCTTGACGGAAAATGTACTTTTACTACTTAAAGGGGTACCAAATATAATATATACAGTTGCTGATGTGACAAAGTAACGTATTCTATCAAATTTATATACTAGAAAACAACGAAATATCTTGGTAATTGTAAATATAATAGTCGGTACGCTAAACGGCACAAGAGTCGCCATTTTTAAAAGACCGTGACGTCAGCCCTACCCACTGCACTAGGAGAGAAGCGTGTAATCATGGCGTCGGGTGCATCAAGTGAAAGCGACAGCTTTGTCGAATCATACGAAGAGATCCCGCAAAAGACACGTCTGGAGGATCGTTATGCTTTCCATCGGTCCTGTTATTACACCCGAAAGCAACACACTGTGGCATCGTGTAGCCGATCACTTACAATTCATCCTACTTTCCGATTCACACGTGCTAGTCCCAACCTCAATGAGCCAACACAACTGGGCACATACATACGTCATGAGTGTTACACAGAGAAAATGAACGTGCATTCTGATTGGATAAAATTAATATCATGGCGGGCTGTTCAAACTGCGGAAATAGTTTGCTCGAGCTACTTTCAAAACACTATAACTTTCCAACCTTAGAACAAAAAACTTTTGTAAGTCTTGAATAAGGTTCGTTAATGGGTGTTTTATTGTTATATTTACTCTATATATTGCCCTCTGTTCCCCTTTAAGTATTTTTAAAAGCAAGTACTTCAGTACTTTAACTTAAGTAAAAATTTGACTGGACAACTTTCACTTGTATCAGAGTAACATTTGACCAGTGGGATCTGCACTTTGACTTAAGTAATGAAGTTGGGTACTTTGTCCACCTCTGGTTATACACTGATTGAATGTACCACCATAGTAACACTGTTTCAGATATTTAATTGCAAATGAATTTTAGATATCTTAGCATCATCTTGATCAACTCTGGTATCAACAGACGAACCTTCTAGAAGGAGTATTTAAAAGCTTGGTATCTGGCAAAACGCACAAAATCCAAAATGGCTGACTTCTTGCTGAGCAGAGTCAGTGGACTGAATTGTGAAATTTGTCCGTCTTAACAAGACATCCATGCTAACTAAAGTTCATACTTTCATGTGAAACTGGATGCTTGCACTCTTGGTCTTTGGACTTGAATTAAGATTAACACACAACCACCTATATATATAACAAACTACAAGAAGATCAAGTATAAAGCTGGTGCTTACCAAAGCTGGAGTTATGGAAGGAGGTGGAGGCGGCTGGCGACTGAGAGAACTGCTCTTGCCTGCTTCTTTGTTGCTTCAGGTTCTGCAAAATTAATTCAGTCACTATTAATATGAATGAAATATCCATAAAACAACTTTTCATTTATACCATGAGTTACCTCTGTTCTCACTTCCAGAACTGATTTGAAATCACTTGACATTGATGCCAATTTTGACTGAAAGAGACAAACATAAAAGGCATTAACTGTCATCTCACTTTGCAAAAGATTAGTTTTTTCTGGCTTATTTAAAGCTATACAGCCTTTCAATTTCATAAAATCGGTGAAATTTAGTTCCCTCTGAAATTTGGTCATCATTATTTCTGCAATATCTCAAAAAAAAAAAAATCCCCAGGCCATTCTGTGGTTGGGAAGTTATGTAATTTGAGCAGATTCCCGAGCAAATAATGTGCATGAAATTGCTTGCTTTGCGCAGTCAAGCAGACAGAGGAAGTCCGTGTGTGCATGCGCAGGTTTACCTTCTTCTTTTGAGTTTTACAGCAGCTGGCATCCAGTGTTGCATTACTGCCATCTACAGGTTTACCTTAACCGTGCACCGACAGTTCCATCATTCTGTCGCTAAACGAGCAGCGATCACACCGAGGTGCTCGCTGACCGCCGATATTTATTAGTTTTGTCCTGCATTTCCTTTCCTTCACAACATGTCTTTTCTTCTCGCTTTCCGTTACTGTAGTCGGTCTTTCGCATTCTCCGTTTTCCTCTCCCATTTCAAATGTGTGTCCCACAATGCCTTGCGCAAAAGGAGAAAGCCCACTACGTGATGCATGATGTAGCATCTTGAATTGGGTCATGGTGAAGCAGGAAAAAATAACGGAGAATTTAGGGCCACTTGGCCTTAAATTCATTAATTGTTCTATTTTTAAAAAAACTAATAAAATTGGAAGTCTGTGATTCGAATTCAGTAGCTTTCGGTCCACTAAACAAAAATAATTGGGTGTCGGGGAAAATTTTTTTTATGACCTACACTTGAAAAATCTGAAAGACCGTCCAGCTTTAAGTTAGATGTTTGGGAGGTGTCCATACCTGCAGTGATACAACAATAGTATTGGAATGTGTTTGAAGATGTCTGCTATTTTGGCCATTTCTGGATCGGACAAAACCCTGGAGTTGGGCTATCTGTTTATTCAGGCTGTTAATATCCTGAGGGGAAAAAAGAAGACAAATTTAGGATCCAGTCCCACACCACCAATAACTATAGCTCCAACTATGACTATACCTGAATTTGGTTCCAGTCTGGAGCAGTCACACCACAACTATAATATCAGTTGGTTCTGCCACTCAGGTAAATAAATGCATGCAACTTAGAAACAGTCATGGGAGTTTTTTCCCAAATAGTAGCACATTATTCCAGGTCATACTGTACAGCTTGGATTTCAAAACAACCCATGTACACACTCCAGTGGTTTATATAATATGAATAGATAATGGATTACAGAAATATAACAACAAGAGTGCTCTTGGAGCACAATATCCCATGCTGGCAACTATGCCATAACTCTGGTAAAATGTGACTGAATTGAACTAAATTGCAATATGCATAATACCTACATATAACAAAGAATCCTGCCAAGTTTCGTGAAATTCCTCCAAAAATTGTGAGAGGAGTTGATTTCAGAAGGTGAATATCCTTAAAGGGACTGACGGATGGACATCGCCACGACATAATCCCCCTTCAGGCCTTTCGGCCAGCGGGGGATAAAAAAAAAAGGATAGAAACGACAGAGTGGTTACGGATTTTAATACGGATGCTAATAATTTACGAATCGATCACGGATGTTTTAGTATATTACAGATTGGTTACCGATTTCATATGGATGATGCATCACGGATAAAAAATTAAGAAGTCAAAAACAATCAAATGCTTGGCCTGCTGAAGTTGATAATTAAAATATCTTACCTGCATTTATATGTTTACTTTATTAATTTACTATTGATATTTCACAGAAAATATCACATAACCGTGAATAAAAAATCCGTGCTTTGTATTTTTTTTTTTTTTTAATTTTCCATGAATCCGTATTCCATGACTTCATGACGCAACAAGGATGTACAAAGATGCACAGGAAAAATAGCACGTGCTCAGACAACGTCACATGTAAACAATTACCTGATTGGCCAGATGTTTTATTGGATCAGGTCCAGGTCTGGAAAAATCGCTCCAGAAGCAATCTCAGCGATACGGATAAACCCTGGGCTATAGGTATGGTTATCGGTCTGGTGTGACCACCAACCACATAAACTGCAGGGGACCGATTTATTTATAATTATCGTTACAGTTATCGGTATTGTGGGACCGGGTCTTTAAAGTGCAGAACTGAAAACGGATTAACTATGCAGGCAAGACCATAAACATTTGTACCTGTTTCACAATATAGGTCAACTCATCGATCTCCACTGGTTTATCATCGAAGAGGGATTTCCTTTTGGCCACTGTGATCAAAAGGACAGAATGTCACAAATCTCAACATGGGACACGGGTTAAGACTTGGACAAGTGGCTTGAACTGTCGTGCAGACAGACACTTACGTATTGTCAGCTTTTCCAACTTTGCAAAGGTGTTGCTAAGGTCCCTGCCAATTCTCCTACAAAAGACACAAGAAAAAAATTCATTTCTTATCAATCGGATATCCAAAAATACCGGAAAATGAACAATTAAAGCCAACTAAAAAGCAATCTGGTGATCTTAGAAATTAGGAAGACACTGCAGGAGTCAAGAGCAGAAAGCTTTGTTACTCACTTTGCCATAAGCATGAAGTCACTCCTCTGCCTGACAGCACTGTGAACTGGTTTAATGCCCTGTGCGCCATTCTAGTGGGTTAAAGAAGCAGTTTGTAATTTTTAAAATGAAAACAACCAAGCATTGTCCATCTCCCTAATAAATTCCTTGCCTTGTATGCCTCATGAGTTGCTATTCAATGAAAAGAGGCAGGACTAAGCAGGTCTGCTTCAACTAGGAACAGACAAAATGTATCCAGAAGCTCAAAACAAATAAATTAGCAAGCTTCATTGGATCACTAATTATTGTTTTTCTAAGGTATCATTGAAATTATATGATTATTATATTCCAAAAAAATAGGGGAAATGGGGCATTAGGGCCTGTGACATATTCGGCCCTACGGTATTGAAAATGCATGGACTTTATCACCAGTATGTCAGACATTATTACACGTTACTCAGGAGCCAGTCGGAATGCGTGATAACTCATCTCATCTCATTATCTCTAGCAGCTTTATCCTGTTCTACAGGGTCGCAGGCAAGCTGGAGCCTATCCCAGCTGACTACGGGCGAAAGGCGGGGTACATAAATAAATAATAAAATAAATAAATAAAATACTTTCCTTTTCTTGTAGTTTTATTTAATTGTTGATACTGCACCCTCTTTCAATACGGGCTTATAGCCAACACTCCTCAACAGATCAGAGGTCTCATACGAGTCCTCAGTAAAATGTGCAGAGCGGAGGAGAGACCACTTCGTAGCCGCCCAATGTGCCCGTGAACTTCTCGCAAAATGCGTCCAAATCTTGCAGTTTGAACATTCTTTGGCCATGAATGCAACGTAAATTCACCTTCTGTCATGTTGCTGTACCGGCCAAAAACACATCTACGTGGCATGGCGATAAATTAGCTCAAAATGGAGGATCGGAGTTGCAGTCAGCTCTGTGTTTTAGTATAGCGGAAATGGCGATGAGACCGATAGACTTCCTGCTGTGACGTTACGGACGTCAAGGTCATTCACTCAGACCGCTACCTATATGAATCACTTTAATCGTAAAAATTACTATATTAGATTTATTGTTAACGCTTAAAACTATTCCTGTGCCATTCTTGAGGTCTCAAGGCATTTATAAACGAAAGTGAGACCATGGCTCTGCATATACGCTTTAACTGCATATCTTTGAACTGTGCGGAAAACCGGAGCACCCAGAGAAAACCCACACAGACACGGTCAGAACATGCAAACTCCATACAGAAAAGCTCCCGTCAGCCACTGGGCTCAAACCCAGAAGCTTCTTGCTGCGAGATGACCATCGTGCCACCCAGAACAGGACAATGTACTGTACACATACCACACAGCATTCAACAGTAATCCTGCTCACCTGCCTCCCCTGCAAAGACTTGCACACAGACTGAAACTCAGTGGTGCGGTCTCGGCAGGACATGCTGACAGAGTCGACAGGAGGAGCACAGGGAAGAGGTACAGACAGAGGGCCCTCCAATGGCTGGACCAGCTGGGTCTGGGTCTGTGAAGGCCCAGTGTAAACCCCTTCCTGGCTGCTCCGAGGATGGTGGCGCCGGCGGGTATTCATGAGTGCTGCTACACATCAGATACCTGAGAACAGGATAATCGACAGGTGGATATAAGTTTACATCTACTGATTATTAAAACACCTAGGAACTGGGAAGCATATATTAAAATGCATTAGTATCTCCTACCTGGTCCTGGATAATAAATATCTACTAAAAGCATGTTTATCTCCGGATATATCAATACAATCTCCTTTTCAAGTGTCTAAGAGGGGTTTCAAATATTTAGGCATCTTTGTCACTCCTGACTTAAATAATCTGTTTGAAACTAATTACTCACCCCTAATTCAAAAGGTTAAGACTGATCTGACAAAATGGGCATCCTTACCAACTTCTCTTCTTGGGAAAATCAACACTATAAAAATGAACATTCTTCCTCGGTTGAACTATGCATTTCAAACTCTCCCGTGCTATTTGATTCCTGCCTTCTTTAAGGTCACCGAACTCTCATATCTCTCGCTATATTTGGAATAACAAACACCAAAGAGTTAAGTTCTCTGTACATACTAAGCCAAAGGATCTGGGAGGCTTATCCCTGCCCAATCTACAACTATATTATTGGTCAGCACAACTTAAAACGATGTCATATTGGTTTATGAACAGGAAAGACTCCTTATGGTTGGGTCTTGAATCCCTATCTTGTTATCCCAGAAGGCTTAACTCTCTTCCTGTTATCAATAATATAGACCAGTTAAATCATCTCAAGAATAACATAATTGTCTATAACACATTACTGGTTTGGCGAGATGTGAAGAAATACCCAATTATTCCCCCTGCCATCTCTCTCCGTTCTCCCCTGGCTCTGAATCCAGATATACCAGCACAGATTAGGAGTATTGGTTTGATGGAGTGGACATCTAAAGCTGGGCATACACTGTGCGATTTTTGGCCCGATTTTGACACGATTTTCACTCGTGCGACTATTTTGGAGATCGGGCCGAGTTTTGGCTCAATCGTGCGTCTCGGATCGTGTAGTATACATGGGGTAACGACAAGCGATTAACACCTCACGACCTCCTCCCGATCGATTGGATGAAAATCAAACCTGTTTGAAATCCTGAGCATCGGATCCAAGCATCGCATCCGAGCATCGGATCGTATAGTGTGAGAACAGGAATCGTAAGCTGCGTGCTGTTTACCCCTGCGATCCACTCGTACAGTGTGAGCAGCAGCTGAATACCGCGATTGAAAATAAATTATAAAATATCGCACAGTGTATGCCCAGCTTAAGGGCCTGTCAAACTTTACAGACCTGTTGGTCTCTGACTCTGTTAAGTCATTTGAGCAAATCAGGGCTGGTTTTACTATCCCCCACACGGATTTTTACAAGTATCTCCAAATTCGTCACTTTATAGGGTCTCTCTTGAGGACAGGCGGGATCCGCATGAGACTGTCAGAGCTGGAAAATACTATAGCTTTGGCCAAATCTTCCAAAGGACTGATTTCCAAGATTTATACTTTATTCTGATTCTTCAGGCTACGACTCTCTGAGGCTGTTGTGGGAGCGCGATCTGGAGGTGACGTTTAATCCTGTAAGACTGGGACAAGATCTGCAGCGGGGTTTTTCCTAAATGTACTTCAATCTCTATATACATGAACAGAACTTTAAATTTTTTCACCGAACTTATTACACGCCTGTTCGCCTCCAGAGAATGTTCCCTGACACTTATAACCTTTGTTATAAACGTAAAGCACACAAAGGTACATTTATTCACTTATTTTGGTCATGTGACCGCATCCAGACTTTCTGGAAGGGGGTTCACTCTGTAATCCAGGAGGTCACTGGTAAACAGTTTTTGCTGACTCCTTCTTTCTGTCTACTTGGCCACGCTCCAGATAATTTCTAGGGCATGGACACCAAATCTCTGTTGATAATTCTTTTGTTTCTGGCTAAAAAAATTATTTTACTGCGGTGGTCAACTCCCCAGGTCCCTACAGTCAACATGTGGATATCTCAGATTTCTGCTCTTATTCCTCTTGAGAAGTTGACTCATGACCTTAAATCACAAATCGGACAAGTTTTGGAGGATATGGGAACCACTGCATTTCTTCTTACAGAAGCTTTAACTCATGTCAATGGAAGATGACAACTGTCTGCCCTTTCATTTATTTCATGTATGTGCTCTTCGTGTACCTGTCTCCTGTTGTCTTTCTATTTACCTACTTTATGTACACACACACACACACACACACACACACAGTGGTGCTTGAAAGTTTGTGAACCCTTTAGAATGTTCTATATTTCTGCATAATTATGACCTAAAACATTATCAGATTTTCACGCAAGTCCTAAAAGTAGATAAAGAGAACCCAGTTAAACAAGTGAGACAAAAATATGATACTTGGTCATTTATTTATTGAGGAAAATGATCCAATATTACATATCTGTGAGTGGCAAAAGTATGTGAACCTTTGCTTTCAGTAGCTGGTGTGACCCCCTTGTGCAGCAATAACTACAACTAAACATTTTCGGTAACTGTTGATCAGTCCTGCACACCAGCTTGGAGGAATTTTAGCCCATTCCTCCGTACAGAACAGCTTCAACTCTGGGATGATGGTGGGTTTCCTCACATGAACTGCTCGCTTCAGGTCCTTCCACAACATTTCAATTGGATTAAGGTCAGGACTTTGACTTGGTCATTCCAAAACATTAACTTTATTCTTCTTTAACCATTCTTTGGTAGAACGATTTGTGTGCTTAGGGTCATTGTCTTGCTGCATGACCCACCTTCTCTTGAGATTCAATTCATGGACAGATGTCCTGACATTTTCCTTTAGAATTAACTGGTATAATTCAGAATTCATTGTTCCATCAATGATGGCAAACCCTCCTGGCCCAGATGCAGCAAAACAGGCCAAAATCATGATACTACCACCACCATGTTTCACAGATGGGATAAGGTTCTTATGCTGGAATGCAGTGTTTGCCTTTCTCCAAACATAACGCTTCTCATTTAAACCAAAAAGTTCTATTTTGGTCTCATCCGTCCACAAAACATTTTTCCAATAGCCTTCTGGCTTGTCAATGTGATCTTTAGCAAACTGCAAACGAGCAGCAATGTTCTTTTTGGAGAGCAGTGGCTTTCTCCTTGCAACCCTGCCATGCACACCATTGTTGTTCAGTGTTCTCCAGATGATGGACTCATGAACATTAACATCAACCAATGTGAGAGAGGCCTTCAGTTGCTTAGAAGTTACCCTGGGGTCCTTTGTGGCCTCGTTGACTATTACACGCCTGATCTTTGTTGGTCGACCACTCCTGGGGAGGGTAACAATGGCCTTGAATTTCCTCCATTTGTACACAATCTGTCTGACTGTGGATTGGTGGAGTCCAAACTCTTTAGAGATGGTTTTGTAACCTTTTCCAGCCTGATGAGCAAAAGCAACGCTTTTTCTGAGGTCCTCAGAAACCTCCTTTGTTTGTGTTATGATACACTTCCACAAACATGCATTGTGAAGATCAGACTTTGATAGATCCCTGTTCTTTAAATAAAACAGGGTGCCCGCTCACACCTGATTGTCATCCCGTTGATTGAAAACACCTGACTCTAATTTCACCTTCAAATTAACTGCTAATCCTAGAGGTTCACATACTTTTGCCACTCACAGATATGCAATATTGGACAATTTTCCTCATTAAATAAATGACCAAGTATAATATTTGCGTCTCATTTGTTTAACTGGGTTCTCTTGATCTACTTTTAGGACTTGTGTGAAAATCTGATCATGTTTTAGGTCATATTTATGCAGAAATATAGAAAATTCTAAAGGGTTCACTAACTTTCAAGCACCATTATATATATCGCAGCGCTCTCTGTTAGGTTAGGGTGGGACTTTTTTGTTTTTTCTAATGTTTGTGTTTATAAAAATTGAAAAACCAATAAAAAGAAGAGTATAAAAAAGCATGTTTATCTCCTATATGGTCATGGATAAAACTGTATTAAAGGTAAGGCTGGCTCAACAGGGTGCTACAGGTATTTGTCAATTAGCTAGCTAAGTTCTTTTTCAGGTCAGCTTTTTATTAGTTTTAGTAATTTTATAGCAATAATATATAACTACTTAGCATTATAACTTTCCAAACAGACCAAATCAGTCACAGAAATAAACAGAAACTGAAATAAAACCCTTTATACTGAGCTACATGATTAATTTTCCATACACACTGACTAAGCTAGCTTACTGAGGCAGCTAACATTCGGCTATAAATTTCTAACAGCTGTTTTCTCAGAATAAAAACCACACCTGTATTTGAAACCCAATTTTAGATATGACAATATAACCAATTAAACTACTAAAAAATTGTTTTACCAGACAAATCAGCCACTTTCCTTTTTGCTTTGCGCTATTAGCCGTCAACATCCGGGTTCTGACACCGTGACGTCACTGCCACGTCTTCTTACAAGTCTCAATAGGTGATTTATTTTTATTTATTTATGTATTTATTTTTTGGAATTATAAATCATAACGATGCCCAAATTAATTTAGAGTTCATTAAAATAATTATTGAGTCACGGAAAAATATATTTAAACTGTCTTAGGTTCATATGAATGATGGAATCATGATTCCCTATTGACTTGGCCTGCTTCAGGAAAATAAACATATGACATTATATCAGCTAACAGTGAAAAATCCTCAAATTCCCCAAATTAGAAAATTAAAAATGGATATACACAGTGGTGCTTGAAAGTTTGTGAACCCTTTAGAATGTTCTATATTTCTGCATAAATATGACCTAAAACATGATCAGATTTGCACACAAGTCCTAAAAGTAGATAAAGAGAACCCGGTTAAACAAATGAGACAAAAATATTATACTTGGTCATTTATTTATTGAGGAAAATGATCCAATATTACATATCTGTGAGTGGCAAAAGTATGTGAACCTCTAGGATTAGCAGTTCATTGCAGTGAAGGTGAAATTAGAGTCAGGTGTTTTCAATCAATGGGATGACAATCGGGTGTGAGTGGGCACCCTGTTTTATTTAAAGAACAGGGATCTATCAAAGTCTGATCTTCACAATGCATGTTTGTGGAAGTGTATCATGGCATGAACAAAGGAGATTTCTGAGGACCTCAGACAAAGCGTTGTTGATGCTCATCGGGCGGGAAAAAGTTAAAAACCATCTCTAAAGAGTTTGGACTCCACCAATCCACAGTCAGACAGATTGTGTACAAATGGAGGAAATTCAAGACCATTGTTACCCTCTCCAGGAGGGGTCAACCAACAAAGATCACTCCAAGAGCAAGGCGTGTAATAGTCGGTGAGGTCACAAAGGACCCCAGGGTAACTTCTGAGCAACTGAAGGCCTCTCTCACATTGGCTAATGTTCATGAGTCCACTATCAGGAGAACACTGAATAACAAAGGTGTGCATGGCAGGGTTGCAAGGAGAAAGCCACTGCTCTCCAAAAAAACCCATTGCTGCTTGTCTGCAGTTTGCTAAAGATCACGTGGACAAGCCAGAAGGCTATTGGAAAAATGTTTTGTGGATGGATGAGACCAAAATAAAACTTTTTGCTTTAAATGAGAAGCATTATGTTTGGAGAAAGGAAAACACTGCATTCCAGCATAAGAACCTTATCCCATCTGTGAAACATGGTGGTGGTAGTATCATGATTTGGGCTTGTTTTGCTGCATCTGGGCCAGGAGGGTTTGCCATCATTGATGGAACAATGAATTCTGAATTATACCAGCAAATTCTAAAGGAAAATGTCAGGACATCTGTCCATGAACTGAATCTCAAGAGAAGGTGGGTCATGCAGCAAGACAACGACCCTAAGCACACAAGTCGTTCTACCAAAGAATGGTTAAAGAAGAATAAAGTTAATGTTTTGGAATGGCCAAGTCAAAGTCCTGACCTTAATCCAATCAAAATGTTGTGGAAGGACCTGAAGCGAGCAGTTCATGTGAGGAAACCCACCAACATCCCAGAGTTGAAGCTGTTCTGTACGGAGGAATGGGCTAAAATTCCTCCAAGCCGGTGTGCAGCACCGATCAGCAGTTACCGGAAATGTTTAGTTGCAGTTATTGCTGCACAAGGGGGTCACAGCAGATACTGAAAGCAAAGGTTCACATACTTTTGCCACTCACAGATGTGTAATATTTTCCTCAATAAACAAATGACCAAGTATAATATTTTTGTCTTATTTGTTTAACTGGGTTCTATTTATCTACTTTTAGGACTTGTGTGAAAATCTGATCATGTTTTAGGTCATATTTATGCAGAAATATAGAAAATTCTAAAGGGTTCACAAACTTTCAAGCACCACTGTATGTACACACACACACGGGGGCTGCAAAAGTAGGTATACAGTAAGGATTATTCCAGTATTACCAGTATTATAATAGTGGTGCTAGGTTTAATTTAATACTAATATTTTGTTTTTCATTACTGCATACCTACTTTTGCAGCCATATATATTTGTTTGTTTGCGTTCACTGCTTCAGATGGGTTAAATGCAGAGGATGAATTTCACTGTGCTTGAAGTGTGCATGTAACGAATAAAGGATTCTTAGTTATAAAGGGTTCTTAGTGTGTGTGTGTATATATATATATATATATATATATATATATATATATATATATATATATATATATGAGTGATTCCACGCTTATGGGTACTGAAATGGGGACATGAACTTATTTTTAAAAATTCACCTAAAACCATTTCTTTTTTTTACCATCAGGTCACAAAACATGTAATCTTTAATGAATGATATGTTAAAAGATAACTTTAATTTTCTGAGATGTAATAAAAACATATTTATATGCCAAAGTCAGAACGTAACAGAAGTGTTGTGGACATATATATTCTCAATTTTAACAATGTAGAATTACTTTTTGAAACATAGGAAGGTGATGTTTTAGCAAATATAATTAATAAACATGTGTAGTAGAATAAACATACACATTCTTTCAATAAGATGGTATATAGCTAGATTGTAATTAATTTGTAACAGACGCGAGATGGACAATCGTAACAGAAGTAATGTAACAGACATCATTTTGGAACTCATAGGCTTGACTTTGGCATATAAATATGTTTTTATTACATCTCAGAAAATTAAAGTTATCTTTTAACATATCATTCATTAAAGATTACATATTTTGTGACCTGATGGTAAAAAAAGAAATGGTTTTAGGTGAATAAGTTCATGTCCCCATTTCAGTACCCATAAGCGTGGAATCACTCATATAAAGTAAATAAGCAGTTAAAAGTGCATGGGCTATATTTCGTTTTGCATTAAAATGCTGTTATAATTGGTCTGGTATTTCACCTTATAAGATACAGTTTTCAAAATCACAAATGTTTTCCTTTTATTGTGGTTAACTTTATAACAATGTTGAACTAGAACATTATCTGTGCTCAGTGATCCTATAAAAAAAATGAACATATCATTTACAAATAACAACAACCGAATTCATAAACTATTTTTGTACTGATATAAAATATGAACAAACAAGTTTTAATATACTTTTAAACTATTAACAACAAAAACTTCCACATCCCATTCATGTATTCATACCAAGTGTGGCAACAAGCACTGAGAATTTATTTTACTTCAAAATAAAATGATTGAAAAGGTTTATTTCAATAGTTTTTAAAAGTCTTTGAATTGACAAATAGAACCATACAGTCGGAGTGATAACAGTAACAACAACAACAGCAGAAAACATAACACAAAAAATGCCAGGGGGTTACATAACAGGACTCAGATGGTTGCCGGTTCAATTCCTTGGACCAGCAGGAAAAATGTGAGGGGTGTTGAGTAAATAAACAGCACTTTCCGCTCCCTCTGTATCATGGCTGGAACAAGGCACTGAATGCTCAACTGCTCCCCAGGCTCTGGAGCATAGCTGCCCACTGCTCTGGGTGTGTGTGTGTGTGTGTGTGCGTGTGTTCACTGCTTCAGATGGGTTAAATGCAGAAGATAAATTTTGCTCTGCTCGAGTGTACATGTGACAAATAAAGGCTTCTTCTAAAAATGATATCAAAAATTCTAAAGTATTTACATGCATTCAGTGTTAAAATATCCTTCTTATTTTTAGATTTTTCAACTGAGTTAATGTATTGTTTGATTTCTTTTTTGAAAATTAGAAAAGATGGTCTATAATTTGAGAGTCTGGATTTATGGATATGTGATTTTGTAAGTAAAAGGATCAGATTAATAATATAGAATTGCTTTGTTTTAAAGGAAGGGTATGTAAAAAAGCCAAACAATACATTTTCATAGATTAGTGAGAAATGACAATCAATATGTTGGGAAATAAATATGCAAACATCTTGCAAAAAACAGAAGAGTGGAGACACGACCAAAATAAATGACTGATATTTTCAGGAGTCGGTAGACAAAAAGAGCAATTCACATTGATGTCTTTTTTGTATCTTTGTAGAAAAACCTTGGTGGGATAAATGTGATGAACAGGTTTATCTCAGTGGTAATAGATAGTCATAGATAGTAGTGATGTAACAGAGAACCTGAAGCTCCAGAACTTGCTTTGAAAGCTATGAAGCAGTGACTGAAGTGCCAAATTCACGTGATCGAGTGACGACCGAAGCTTCGTTCTGTACACACCCATGTGACTCAGTGGTTCAGAGGCAGTTAAAACTGTTTTAAACCCCTTTGTCGCATTTCCGTCCACAGAGTATTGAATGCTTCAGTTTTATGAAAGTTTTACTGTGAGGTTCAGCGCCACCTCAGTGACCCAGTTATCCCCAGATCTGAGGATCCATTACAGTACTGAGCATCAAAAAAAAGTTTATCCCAGTCTTTACCAGTTAGCACTGCAGTTTGTATGCACTCCAGCCTCCTCTGTTCCATGTGAAAATAGCAAAAGGAAGAGATTGAGCCTCAAGACTGTCGAACAAATACTTTTCTTAAATAAAAATCTTTAAACTCCCCATGTCCTACTTTTTTTTATTTGATTTATTTGGATAAAATGCAGTACATACAAAATACAGTATGAACATGGCATAAAAACCAGGATTACACAAAAAAGTGTGAACACTTGTTTCCGTTGTGGTCCCAGAGACTTATCACAGACAGCCACGATTACCATACTAAGTAAATACCCCAAATATAATCAATAATAAAGTAATACAATAAATAATAATAATAATAATAATAATAATAATAATAATAATAATAATAATAATAATAACAGCAAAAAATAGTAACTGTCACACAGGCATGTTTATTCATCAGTCACATAAGCAAAATATACTGTTTTTTTTTCAAATGATAAAATACACAGTTAATAAATATATTATTATTTACCAGCTGGGAGGTCCGTATCGTGAAATACCGTGACCGAGGTCTTGAAAGTACTGAGCGAGGCCCTCTGGGCCGAGGTCAGTATTCAAGGCCGAGGTCACGGTATTTCACCATACGGACCGACCTTAAGCTGGTAAATAATATATTTATTTTTTTCTTTACCAAATTCTAACAGAAAACGAGAGCGCCCGAAAGGGAAAACCGAGCCGAGCCGCCATTTTGAATCCTCATTCATGGCTGTAATGCAAATTGCTTCCTCCTCGGTATACAAGTGCACTTCCACGGCAGGAAAAAAACTACATTTTGCCGCCTATGTAGTCCCCTATTTATACAAAATTGAGTCATTCAGGGTTCAGCCATGTTTTTGCTCGGCGTTGGCAGCAGTTAGAGATTTTTAGCTTTCTCCTGAAATGTTTTCTCTTATTCTTCCTCAGGGTAGTAAAACTCGCTTTCACTGTGAAGACCGTCGTTATCGCTATCCATGCTGTAAAATTAATGCTATTCTCCTGAGAAATGCTGGCAAAAATTTATAAGATTTTTGATGATCTTAGAAATAAATATTATAAAAAAAAGATAAATGTTGACAAAAAATTCTACTAAGTTTGATGTTGTTGTGAATGAGCGAGTTGCCAGAGGTCCATAACCGGGGTCCGTATCTGGGGTCCGTATCGTAGGATACAGACCCACTCGCCAGCCAATCAGAGCACGGGATTTTATGGAAACCGCACCGCGAAAAAAATAATTAACATTACACACTTTCTACAGAAATAAGTCACATATGTGAACAGTAATAAAAACATATGTATTGGCCTCTGCTATTCATTTTTTTTACCATTAGGGGCCGCCAGCGTGCATTGTGTTAAACAAAGCTTCGAGTAATTAACCTTTTTTAATTTTTTTATTGGGGCGGCACGGTGGTGTAGTGGTTAGCGCTGTCGCCTCACAGCAAGAAGGTCCGGGTTCGAGCCCCGTGGCCGGCGAGGGCCTTTCTGTGCGGAGTTTGCATGTTCTCCCCGTGTCTTCGTGGGTTTCCTCTGGGTGCTCCGGTTTCCCCCACAGTCCAAAGACATGCAGATAGGTGTGAATGGTTGTCTGTGTCTATGTGTCAGCCCTGTGATGACCTGGCGACTTGTCCAGGGTGTACCCCGCCTTTCGCCCGTAGTCAGCTGGGATAGGCTCCAGCTTGCCTGCGACCCTGTAGAACAGGATAAAGCGGCTAGAGATAATGAGATGAGATTAATTTTTTTTTATTATTATTATTTTTTTATTTGGATTCTGAAAGCTTCATTGCGGGCGGCACGGTGGTGTAGTGGTTAGCGCTGTCGCCTCACAGCAAGAAGGTCCGGGTTCGAGCCCCATGGCCGGCGAGGGCCTTTCTGTGCAGAGTTTGAATGTTCTCCCCATGTCCGCGTGGGTTTCCTCCGGGTGCTCCGGTTTCCCCCACAGTCCAAAGACATGCAGGTTAGGTTAACTGGTGACTCTAAATTGACCGTAGGTGTGAATGTGAGTGTGAATGGTTGTCTGTGTCTATGTGTCAGCCCTGTGATGACCTGGCGACTTGTCCAGGGTGTACCCCGCCTTTCGCCTGTAGTCAGCTGGGATAGGCTCCAGCTTGCCTGCGACCCTGTAGAACAGGATAAAGCGGCTAGAGAAGATGAGATGAGAAAGCTTCATTGCCCCATCCCTAGAAGATAGTTTGTAGTTATAATAAGACCTTATTTGGCAATTTTTTTTTTCTAGAACGGATCTACCATATATGGTATTGGTGTCCCCTACCAACCACTAAGGGGCACCAAACGTATCTCAGGATGTTTTAAAGTGAGATGACCGATTTCAAAATCGGTAAAATTTAGTTCCATCTGAAATTTGGGCATTGTGATATATATTTATTTCTGTAATATCTCACAAAATATCAGGCCATTCTGTGGCTGGGAAGTTATTTAATTTGAGGGGATTCCCTAGCAGATAATATGCATGAAATCACTTGCTTCACGCAGTCAAGCAGACAGAGGGAAGTCCATGTGCGCATGCGCAGGTTTATCTTGACCATGCACTGACAGTTATATCATTCTGTCGCTAAACAAACAGCTGATCACACCGAGGTGCTCGCTAACCGCCGATATTTATTAGTTTTGTCCTGTGTTTCCTTTCCTTCGCAACATAATGTCTTTTCTTCTCACTTTCCATTACTGTAGTTGGTCTTTCACGTTTCATTCCCACATTCACATACTTCATTTTTCTCTCCTGTTTCAAATTTGCATCCCACAATGCCTTGCGTGAACGGGGAAAACCCACCACGTGATGCATGACGTAGTATCTTGAATTGGGTCATGGTGAAGCAGGAAAAAATAGTGGAGAATTTAGGGCCGCATGGGTCTAAATTCATTAATTGTTCTATTTTAAAAAAAAACTAATAAAATTGGAAGTCTGTGATTCGAATTCAGTAGCTTTCGGTCCACTAAACAGAAATAATTAGGTGTCAGGGTAAATTATTTTTATGACCTACACTTGAAAAATGTGAAAGACAGTCTACCTTTAATGAATGCACAAAACTTTTGGAAATGGGTATAAAAGATTATCCTTTCTGTACGACTGTTTTGATTATACTGTTAACACATAATATACTATGAGAGGCATAAACTGAGCTGTCAGTACTAGAAAAACAATTTGTGTGTGTTTTATTTGTACAATTGTTTTATCTGTGTTTTCATCTCATCTCATCTCATTATCTCTAGCCGCTTTATCCTGTTCTACAGGGTCGCAGGCAAGCTGGAGCCTATCCCAGCTGACTATGGGCGAAAGGCGGGGTACACCCTGGACAAGTCGCCAGGTCATCACAGGGCTGACACATAGACTCTGTGTTTTATTTGTGTTTTATTTATACAATTATTTGTGTTGAAAACCAAATATAATTGTTCACAAAAAAAATCTGCTTTGTTAGTTTGCATATACTATAGTGTCAGTTTATGCAGTTTATGTCTAAAATCTGGAGGATGTTTTTACAGCCTGGTAGCTTGGCACTTAACCAATCACTGTGCAGTTCCTCACAACTCACCTAATATTTGACCTACCAAGTTGCCTGAAGTTAGACCCGTGTCTGGTGATTGTTAGTAAGCACATTCTGTTTATCATGGCTTGGCAATTTTATATACTGTAGGTTTTTAGGTGGGGTGGCACGGTGGTGTAGTGGTTAGCGCTGTCGCCTCACAGCAAGAAGGTCCGGGTTCGAGCCCCGTGGCCGGCGAGGGCCTTTCTGTGCGGAGTTTGCATGTTCTCCCCGTGTCCATGTGGGTTTCCTTCGGGTGCTCCGGTTTCCCCCACAGTCCAAAGACATGCAGGTTAGGTTAACTGGTGACTCTAAATTGAGCGTAGGTGTGAATGTGAGTGTGAATGGTTGTCTGTGTCTATGTGTCAGCCCTGTGATGACCTGGCGACTTGTCCAGGGTGTACCCCGCCTTTCGCCCGTAGTCAGCTGGGATAGGCTCCAGCTTGCCTGCGACCCTGTAGAAGGATAAAGCGGCTAGAGATAATGAGATGAGATGAGATAATGAGAATGAGGGAGAGAGGTTTTTAGTGTAGTGTAGTGTCGCCTCACAGCAAGAAGGTTCTGGGTTTGAGCCCAGCCGCTGGTGAGGGCCTTTCTGTGTGGAGTTTGCATGTTCTCCCCATATCTGTGTGGGTTTCCTCCAGGTGCTATGGTTTCCCCCACAGTCCAAAGATATGCAGTTAGGTTAACATGGGGCGGCCTTGGGCTGAAGTGCCCTTTAGCAAGGTACCTAACCACTGACTGCTCCCCGGGTGCTGTGTGTGGCTGCCCACTGCTCTGGGTGTGTGTGTGTGTGTGTGTGTGTGCATGTGTTCACTGCTTCAGATGGGTTAAATGCAGAGGATGAGTCTCACTGTGCTTGAAGTGTGCATGTGACAAATAAAGGTTTCTTCTTCTTTTTATACTATGTATATCTATGGTGTTATCATAGTATTTTATTACACTACCGTTCAAAAGTTTGGGGTCACCCAGACAATTTTGTGTTTTCCATGAAAAGTCACACTTTTATTTACCACCATAAGTTGTAAAATGAAGAGAAAATATAGTCAAGACATTTTTCTGGCCATTCTGAGCATTTAATCGACCCCACAAATGTGATGCTCCAGAAACTCAATCTGCTCAAAGGAAGGTCAGTTTTATAGCTTCTCTAAAGAGCTCAACTGTTTTCAGCTGTGCTAACATGATTGTACAAGGGTTTTCTAATCATCCATTAGCCTTCTGAGGCAATGAGCAAACACATTGTACCATTAGAACACTGGAGTGAGAGTTGCTGGAAATGGGCCTCTATACACCTATGGAGATATTGCACCAAAAACCAGACATTTGCAGCTAGAATAGTCATTTACCACATTAGCAATGTATAGAGTGGATTTCTGATTAGTTTAAAGTGATCTTCATTGAAAAGAACAGTGCTTTTTTTTCAAAAATAAGGAAATTTCAAAGTGACCCCACACTTTTGAACGGTAGTGTGTATATATATATATATATATATATATATATATATATATATATATATATGCCTTAAGTCTGTCTGTAGTATGTATACAGAGTCTGGTAGCTTGACATTTATTACAAGTACATATACAGCTCTGGTTTTTGGTCCTGCAGTAATTTTCATACAGGACATCACTTTCCTGTTGCATGAAGAAAGTACAACACCCTGTAACAAGTGGTGACCCTGGGCAATCATATCAGGTTAAAGGATTGTTTCCTTATCAATTATCATATTGCCGTAATAAAACTTAAAGCTAAAAAAGTCCCAAAATACTTCTAAAAAATAAATATATTAATATGAAAGACAAAACCTAACTGCTAAAAACTCAATGCTATTAAAGCTATACGTATAATATTCATTTAATAGAGCTTATACTTTTTCTAAATATAATAAACTTAAACCAATTAATAAGCTTTTTTCTGATTTTAACATAGATAAGAAACTTCACTACCAAGTGAAGCTTTAAAAAAATTGGTTTATACTCATAATATTTCTCTCCACGGAAATCTTTAGTAAAAGGCGAAAGATTTACTCGATATGAAGAAAAACAAGAGTTACAGTAAGTAAAACTCCGGTGTCGCAATTTATAACAAACGCACAGCACAACTAGATGACGGTAAACAGATGCTCATCATTGACTTAAATTCACCAAGTGATAAAATAAACAAACAAAAAAACAGCTCAAAATAAACTTCAAAATGATAAATACCAACGTAAAATTACTTAAAAATCCTTAATTTACTTTTAAACGAACATGCGCAATGCACCATGGGACGCATATCATTAGGCCACCCCAAATCAGTCAGTCAAGCTCCCTCTTTCTCTCTCTCACACACACACACACACATATATATACAAACCTTGCTGTGAGGCAACAGTGCTAACCACTACACCACCATATATATATATATATATATATATATCCATTACCTGTAGCCGCTTATCCTGTCCTACAGGGTCGCAGGCAAGCTGGAGCCTATCCCAGCTGACTATGGGCGAAAGGCAGGGTACACCCTGGACAAGTCTCCAGACACACAGAGACAAACAACCATTCACACCTACGGTCAATTTAGAGCCACCAATTAGCTTAACCTGCAATGTTTTGGACCGTGGGGGAAACCGGAGCACCCGGAGAAAACCCATGCAGACACGGGGAGAACATGCAAACTCCACAAGGAAAGGCCCTCATCGGCCACTGGGCTCGAACCCAGGACCTTCTTGCTGTGAGGCAACGGCACTAACCACTACACCACCATGCTGCCCTTTTTATATATATATAAACTAGCATCAAAATAAAATGACTGAAAAGGTTTATCTGGTGGCAAATTCTTTCTTTCCCACCGTCATCAGACTCCTGAACAGCTGACAGGATTCTATAACCATGGACTACCTCCTTGTAAACTGTCCTTGACTGTTTACATTTTTTTGCACATATTTGCACATTACTGCCCTTTTTTGCTGCTACATCCAATCATTGCCTTATTTTTGTATTATACTGCCTGTTTTGCACTACATTTACCTTTATTTTTATACTATACTGTTTTTTCTTTTGCTTTTATTTTGCACGACATTGCCTTTACTTTGTATTATTTCTTCTGCCTATTTATTTATTTGTATTTGTAATTGGCATTCATGGTGGACAGCAAACTCAGAATTTCATTGTGCAAGAAGACATGTCCTTATTGTGCATATGACAATAAACACTTTGAACTTTAACTTTGAAATTAGTCACTGTTGCCTTTGCAGAACACACATCTATTATACATAGTATTTATTAAACCAATGATTAAATTGATCATTTGGTTAATCTGTACATAAAAAACAAGCAAACAACAAACAAACAAATATAAACATAAAAGTAACATTTGGCAATCTTTGAGAACCTTCTGTAAGAGAACGATACAGCAAAATAAGTCTCTGAAGATAGCTGTAGTTATTATAATACCTTATTTGGCAAATTTCCTGTTGTGACTCCGTTAGAACGTTCCTTGAATTTTAGATGGTATTTAAAGGTTCTGACTGCAAAGTTGAATTCAGGGCAAAATGTTCTATTTCTATTGCTGTTGGAGTTTCGAGATGTTGCGCTGCTGCACACATCGTGTATCCTATGTGTCAATGGTTTGCTGAGATAAAATGCGTCCCGCATTTTACGATTCCGGAGATTGCCTTAGCAACTGAATAATGTCACGAGACCACCGTGAGGCATGTTTGACCTATTTTTAACCAAAACAAGTTGACGTGGGCAAACATGGCAGACTCCGCTCTCACGCCAGTTAAAAGCCAGTGGGAAAGAAAAGGAAAGCCTACCTACTGAGTGCAACTGCAAGATCGAGCAAGGTTAGAGGACATTTAATTTTTCTGGACAGATAACTAAATCATTCTAGCTAGGACTTAGCCTGAGAACTCAAGGCCTGGACTTCACGGTAGCGAGTATGGAGTTATACACCTAATCTTACAGAGAGAGAAATGATAACACAAAAGCATTAACAGAGAAAAAAAGTATATTCATCTTTTGTTTCAAGGATCTATTCACGAATGTCAGCCACAGATTAAATCCCTGCAACTCAAAACTCTGAAGTCAGTGCAGTGTTACAATGCTTTCTGCGCGTCGCCATCTTGGTGTGACGTAGTTCAATAGTTATGCAAATTACTTAAAGCCATAGGACCATACTGTTTACTTCAAGAGCAAGGATATTCAGTCC
>NC_083580.1:70692610-70695110 GCF_027579695.1 Neoarius graeffei
CTGAATGACCCAGCTGTACTTTGTCGAGTAGAGTGTTGCGCACGGTGAAACCAACACCATGCTGTCTTGGTTCGTCTTCTTTTTTACCCTGCCAGGAGAATGTGTAGTTGGACTCTTTAAGGCTACCTGAGTCTGCTAAACGGGTCTCTTGTAGTGCTGCTATAAGCTTGAACGTTGTCTGAAAGGCCTGTCAGCATTGTCCTGACATTCCAACACCCTAGCTTGAGTGTTGGTTTCTTTGAGTTGATAGTTCTGTCGCTTGGTGCAAACGTTACTGACCACTTTTCGGGGGAAACCTAAGTCCTACGCACCCAGTAAGACAAGTGACCAGTGGCGGGACAACACCCTATTGGCTGAGGGCTGCTCAGCTTAAGGCGGGCGGTAGCTGTCCAATGAAGTTAAATAACCTCTCCTACCGTCGGGATCGACCCCTGGTGCCTAGCTCTATGCCAATTGAGCTGTGACTTAAAACCGGTAACTGCCGTTCCCCGCTTTGATTCTACGGTGTAGTTGTAGCTGAAGTTGGCCTCTCCAGGGCGCAAGCCTGGGCAGAATTGTGGAGAAACTGAGTTGCCCAAGCAGCAGAATCCCTGTCTCGGTCTTGCTGGTAGGAACCAGAGGAATGGACGGGCCAATACGTCTGGAACCAGGTTGACTGCAGCAGATGCCAGAACAAGACTGAGTTCAGCTCTTGACTGCCTGTGGGACTGCACTCCAGATTTTCTAAACTGACTCCCTTAGGTCAGTTTCCTTTGCTGGGATGAAGAGCCTGGCCTGCCCTTATGTTTTCTGTCAGGGTTGTCTCCCTTAGCCTTTGGCTCAAAAGCCTACCCGCAAGGCAGCGGACCCGGGGTTGGTGAGTAGCAGGGCGTGTCCATACGCCGATGGGCCTTACATACTGCACCTCTGGGGTCCCCGAGTACACCGAGATCCCTCACTGACTAGCCTGGGGCCGCTGGTGTGAGGGAATTTTAATGGATGAACATTATTATTCTCTGTGTTTCTGTATGTTGAACTAAAGTGGCTTAGTTACTAAGCCACTTAGTTAATAAGCAGGGCGCTTGAGCTCTCCCTAACTCGCATCCGCCTGCACATACCAGAGCACGACAGGTGCACGCTTTAACAAAGCTTCATAGAAAATCTTGAGCCAATCACGTGAAGACACAAGCAGTGAGCGAATGCTTTCAGAGTATAATAGATAACATTCCTAAAACACAACTCAGAGTGTGCGTACTCTCGGCATCATCAGAAGTGATGTCTTCTTCTATTCTTCTCTTTCCTTTCCTGTTTTATATATCTTTTATATGATCTACTAATGACTGAAAAGACAACTGTTAAGCGTTCTGAAGTGTTTATTAGAAATTTCCATTACAATTTGGTGTCCCCTGGGTGGGCCCTATGCGTCTGATCCTGAGAACTCGGATGAGAGACCAGGCCATCAGGGATCACCGAACCAGTAAGTGATAACTTTGCATTCTTGTGTAAAGAAATTAGTGGAAACAGTATTTAAAGAATGATACAAGAAATGGACAGAGATTTGTCCTAGTATTTAAAGAATGATATAAGAGATGGACAGAGATTGTCCCAGTCAAGGAAGACTGATATAAGAGACGGACAGAAGTTTGTCCGAGCTCCGGAGGACTGCTAAACTGTGGTACCATCGATATGTTTGCAGACAACGGATAAAACACAATTTTGAGACAATAAACTGCGAGTAGTTTATTGGGTTGTGTAAGAGAATTATCCGCCTAAGTGATGACTGGGTAATCGCTCGCCTACTTGAGGAGGGGAAGTACGGGTGCGTGTTTCGACGGATTCACGTTCAGCGATTCGTTGAAATTGAATCTTGCTCCCTTTGTTCTGTGTGAACAACTGGTCGGTCGGAGGAACGGGATAGAGAGGTTCGATCGCGAAAACGCAAAGACACCGGTGTGCACGCAAAATATTGATGAATTAACAGAGTGCTGTCCTCCTCCAAATTCTGAAACAGAGAAACAGCTTTTGTACACATGCGCTAGTTGTCTTTGAGGTTGTTGTGTTAAATGATACCTACTTTGGTTTAAGGCAAATGTCAGATAAATTGTTTACTAATAAGAACACACCTAAAGGATTATTGTGTCGCATTTTTGGACATAGCCCAACCTGCTCTTCTTGTGATCCTAATAAAAACTCAGCCATTGTTGTCATAACCTATTGATATAACAGTGTACAATGAGGAACAGAAACAGTAAGTTAGGGAAAGAAAAGAAAAAGCAAGTAAGTGTGAGGCTTCATGTGCTATAATAAGAATTGGATGTTCCTATGACAGCCCAAACATCCAGTTTATGAAAACCTCGTATGGCGAGGATTATTTGGCACAGTTTGATATATGAGTAAAGGACTTAGAATTACCTGAGAAGGGCAGTTTTAGTCCCAGGCAGATAGGACAGTTAGAAGAAAAGTTGAAACAGAAGGAAAAAGAAGAGTCTGCAGATAATGTTAAGTTCTTAGGGGACTGGAG